>NC_142953.1:19720465-19730465 GCF_046866305.1 Octopus bimaculoides | reverse complement strand
CAACACCAGGCTCCAGTCTGATTTGGCAGAGTTTCTACAGCTGGATGCCCTTCCTAACGCCAACCACTCAGAGAGTGTAGTGGGTGCTTTTACGTGTCACCCGCACGAAAACGGCCACGCTCGAAATGGTGTCTTTTATGTGCCACCCGCACAAGCCAGTCCAGGGGCACTGGCAACGATCTCGCTCGAAAACCCTACAGGAGCCAGTCAGGCGGTACTGGCAACAGCCACGCTCAAAATGGTGCATCTCATGTGCCACCCGCACAAGAACCAGTCCAGGGGCACTGGCAACGATCTTACTTGGCTTGCCGGGTCTTCTCACGCACAGCCCATTTCCAAAGGTCTCGGTCCGTAGTCATCGCCTCGGTGAGGCCCAATGTACGAAGGTCTTGCCTCACCACCTCAGCCCAGGTCTTCCTGGGCCTACCTCTTCCACGGGTTCCCTCAACTGTTAGGGTGTGGCACTTTTTCACGCAGCTATCCTCCTCCATTCTCACCACATGTCCATACCAGCGCAATCGTCTCTCTTGCACGCCACAACTGATGCTTCTAATGTTCAGCTTTTCTCTCAAGATACTTACACTCTGACGGGTATTCACATTGACATTACACATCCAACGGAGCATACTGGCTTCATTCCTTGCGAGCTTACGTATGTCCTCAGCAGTTACAGCCCATGTTTCACTGCCATGTAGCATGGTTGTTCGTACGCATGCGTCATACAGTCTGCCTTTCACTCTGAGTGAGAGTCCCTTTGTCGCCAGCAGGGGTAAGAGCTCTCTAAACTTTGCCCAGGCTATTCTTATTCTAGCAGCTACACTTTCAGCGCACCCACCCCCACTACTAACTTGGTCGCCCAGATAGCGGAAGCTATCGACTACCTCTAGTTTTTCACCCTGGAATGAGATAGAAGTTGTTTCCTGTTTGTTTGCAGTCTTTATTGCACCTGAACATCTGCCACAAACAAAAACTAACTTGCTAGTTAACCTGCCTTTGATGTTGCTGCACCTCTTATGTGTCCATAGCTTGCACCGGGTACATCTTATAGAGTTACTACCTACTCCTTTTCTACATACTGAGCAGGGCCATCTACCTGAAGGGGTTTGTGTTTTATCTACCTTCCTACTTATTAGGATTTTGGTTTTAGCTAGGTTGACTCTAAGGCCCTTCAATTCTAGACCTTGCTTCCACACCTGAAACTTCTCCTCTAGTTCTGATAGTGACTCCGCAATTAGGGCAAGGTCATCAGCATAGAGGAGCTCCCAGGGGCAACCTGTCTTGAACTCCTCTGTGATTGCCTGGAGGACTATGGTAAATAAGAGGGGGCTGAGGACGGAACCTTGGTGGACCCCTACCTCTACCCGGAATTCATTGCTGTACTCATTTCCAACCCTCACCTTACTGGCCGCATCTCTGTACATGGCTCGCACAGCTCTCACTAGCCATTCTTCTATCCCAAGTTTCCTCATTGACCACCAGATAAGGGATCGGGGGACCCTGTCAAAGGCTTTCTCCATGTCAACGAAAGCCAGGTACAGAGGTTTATCCTTGGCTAGGTATTTCTCTTGCAACTGTCTCACTAGAAATAAGGCATCAGTAGTGCTTTTACCTGGCACGAACCCAAACTGCATCTCATCTAAATTGATTCGCTCCCTAATTAGTTGGGCTATGACCCTCTCTGTAACTTTCATAACCTGATCTAACAGCTTGATGCCTCTGTAATTATTTGTATCTAAAGCGTCCCCTTTACCTTTGTAGCAGTTGACTATGATGCTGCTACACCAGTCATAGGGTATGACTCCTTCGTGTATCACCTGGTTCGTAATACGGGTGACTAGGCTATAGCCAACACTGCCAGATATTTTGAGCATCTCTGCAGTGATTCCTGATGGGCCGGGGGCTTTCCCGGTCTTCATACTCTTAATTGCTTTATCTACCCTGGTACTATCAACTCGGATAGCTGGTCCCTCTATTGGGTCGACATAAGGCAGGCTCTCTTTCTCCCATTCATTCTCTTTATTAAGCAATCTATCGTAGTGGCATCTCCAGACCTCTTTCTTTGCATCCTCATTTAATGCAAGCGTACCATCATCCATGCGAACACATTTCTCTCCTACAACATCACTATTCTCTCTCCTACACTGTCTTGCAACCCGAAATACCTCGAGTCTTTGGTCCTCACGGCGCAGAACATTGGCAAATCTTTCCTTATCTGCTTCCCCTCTGGCTAAATAAACCTGTCGCCTAGCCTCCCTTCTGGCACATTGGTACAATTCCCTGCTACCACCGTTCTTCCAGTCCTTCCAAGCTTGTTTCTTTTGTCTAATAGCCCTGTCTACCTCCTTGTTCCACCACCACGTTACTCTGGGTTGGGAGGGGACCTTACACCACCCACAAATCTGGTCGGTGGCTTTCAAAATATTAATATTTCTAAATCTCTCTAAAGGAGACTACGGCAGCGGTACTGGATATTAATAGTTATCGCCAAGCTAACACGGCAGTCCAGGAAAATAGGACGAATGCTGGCGTTGATTAGCTCCAAGAGGCGATGGCCTCTAGCTAGCTATGTGACACACGAATCTGTGTCCATTATAACCTTCGAACAGGAGAGCTCATCAGCTTTCCGTTGCTGCTGCTGACCTCCCCTGTTCGAAGTTTATAATGGACACAGGTTTGTGTGTCACATAGCTAGCTAGAGGCGATGGCAGCATTCATCCTATTTTCCTGGACTGCCGTGTAAACGTGGCAATAACTATTAATATATACATATATAAATATACATATATATATATATATATATATATATATATATATATATATATATATATATGTAAGCAATGTTAATTCTCTAAATGAAGTATTAACAGTAACTGCACGATAAAGTGTAGTATATTGCCACTTAAGTGTGGCTGACCCCTAGGGGTGGATGTTACTGTTGCTTTTAGCCCCAGGAGGACATCTCCTCCAGCTGGCTTATCGACACACTACTGTGTCCTGTTTGCCAAGGGAAGTTATCCCTCCCATCATGATCTGTAGCACGAACGGACCCGGGTTTCAGGGTTATTTCCCTTCGTCAGCGTCCGATAGCCACTGATCTTTGATGAGAGAGATAAAATCTTGGCAATCTTATATCTACTTTTCCAGTGAAATTCTTCATTGATATCGAAAAGGTGAAAACAAGCAATGTTAATTCTCTAAATGAAGTATTAACAGTAACTGCACGATAAAGTGTAGTATATTGCCACTTAAGTGTGGCTGACCCCTAGGGGTGGATGTTACTGTTGCTTTTAGCCCCAGGAGGACATCTCCTCCAGCTGGCTTATCAACACACTACTGTGTCCTGTTTGCCAAGGGAAGTTATCCCTCCCATCATGATCTGTAGCACGAACGGACCCGGGTTTCAGGGTTATTTCCCTTCGTCAGTGGCTATCGGACGCTGACGAAGGCAAATAACCCTGAAACCCGGGTCCGTTCGTGCTACAGATCATGATGGGAGGGATAACTTCCCTTGGCAAACAGGACACAGTAGTGTGTCGATAAGCCAGCTGGAGGAGATGTCCTCCTGGGGCTAAAAGCAACAGTAACATCCACCCCTAGGGGTCAGCCACACTTAAGTGGCAATATACTACACTATATATATATATATATATATATATATATATATATATATATATGTAAAAATATGTGACACTTATTCAGTAGCAATGATAAAACTCCGAGTTTCGGATGCCAGGGTGGGAGCCCATGCCAACATCTCTTCAGTTATCCGGCCAATTGAAAACTCGGAGTTTTATCATGGCTACTGAATAAGTGTCACATATTTTTACAGATAAATTCCTCTATTTGCATAATATCGAGGTCTCTTTCTTTCTTTTGTTGTCCTTCCTGTCAAATATATACATATATATATATATAGTGAGAGAGAGAGACACACATACACACACAAATATATATTCATATGTGTGTGTTTGTGTGTGTGTGTGTGTGTGTCATCATCACCATCGTCATTTATCCTGTTTTCCTGCTCAGACCCCATTTATCTGTTTTGGATGGATGCCCTTCCTAAAGCAAACCACCTTACAGAATGCATTGGGTGCATTATCTGTGGCACAGGCATATGTGCTATTATGTACCACCAGCATAGGACCTTTTATGTGGCACCATCATGGGTGCTTTTACGTGGCACCAGCACCCATGACCCCTCAAGATTAGGTTCTCTTGACAGGGGGAGAAATGTAGAGGACATGCCTGTATGCATGGATGGCCACAATTTTTATTTAGCTTGAAGTGTTTTCTCGAGAACAGCAAAGTGCCACATGTATCGAGCCTTTGTCATCTCCTCTGTAAGGCCCAGTGTTTGAAGATCCTTTCTGACCACTTCATCTCAAGCCTTCTTGGGTCTACCTCTTCCACACATTCCTTCTAAAAGTAGAGACCAACACTTCTCGATGCAGCAGTCCACATCCATAGGCATCACATGACCATACCAACATAGTCTTCTCTCTATATCGGATGGCTTGTGTACCCAGTTTTTCTCTCAAAATGTCTTAAACTCTGTTATACATACACACTGATATTTCCCATCCAGTAGAACCTGCTGGCATCATTTCTTTCAAACCTCCACATGTTCTCAGTAGTAACAGCCCATGTTTCACTGCCAGGGAGCATAGCTGTTCGTACACAGGCATCATACAGTCTGCCTTTCACCCTGAAGGAGAGGTCCTTTGTTATTAACAGAGGTAGCAGTTCTCTGAACTTTGCCCATTCCTTACTTATTCTAGCAACTATGCTTTCAAAACTACCTTTTCCACCACTTACTTGGTTGCCGAAGTAACAGAAACTGTCTGCTGCTTCAAATGATCCTTTCTGGACATTTCAGAGAGCCTATTTCTGTATGTTCATAGTGTTTAATGTACCTGTGCATATGCCACATGCAGAAACTACTTTCTCTGTGAACCTTTAAGGGATACCACAGCACGTCTTATGTGACCATAGCTTTCTCTGAGTGAACCGTATACAGTTTCTACCAACAATTATATATGATTGACCGTTGACTGAACACTATTCAATTTTTTTTTCTCCGTGTTTTTCTCCTTGTCTCCGTATTCTTTCTGTTGAAGAGCGTAGCTCGAAACATCAAAGACTTTCCGTATTCCCGAGCGACATACTAATATATACTTTTGTTATTTACACCACCTGTCCTCGTCTGTTGTTATTATTTGTATATTCTCCCATATATATATATATATATATATATATATATATATATACATTTATATGTAAATATCAAGCAGTGAGAATGAGTGCTCAACAATGCATTGGTGGATAAAAACTGTTTACTTGTATGTTAAGGCTACCATTGGTTTCATGTTAATACCTCAACAGCCTATCATATCAAACCATGAGTCTTCCCCTCCAATCTGGATTAAAACATGAAAAGTGCTTTAATCCAAAATGAAATACAAACAACAAAGTCTTTTGTGATAGGCTTTATAATTGTTGAGATATTCCTTAACATGAAACTAATGGTAGACTTAATACACAAATAAAGGATATACATTTATATATATATATATATATATATATATATATATATATATATATATATATATATATATATATATATATATATATTTGTGTGTGTGTGTGTGTTTTTGTGTGTGTGTGTCTAAGGGACTCTCCCTCAGAGTGAAAGACTGGTATACAAACAGGTATGTTACATGGCAGTGAAATAGGGGCTTTGACTGCAGGAGACTTAGGGATATTTGAAAGAAATGAACCTAGCATGCTCTACTGGATGGAGGCTGTCGGTGTGCATGCACTAGAGATTGTACAGGATTTAAGGGAAAGACTGCGTATGAGAGGCATCAGATGTTGCATGCAAGAGAGAAGACTGTGCCAGTTTGGTCATGTGATGTGTAGGGATGAGGGCAGCTGCCTAAAGAAGTGCAGAGCTCTAATCATGGAGGGTATCTGTGGAAGGGGTAGAGCCAGGAAGATGTGGAACAAAGTGGTGAGAAAGAATCTTTGGATGTTGAGCCTCACTGAGGAAACGACAAGGGACCAGGAGATGTGGTCACTTGCTGAGTAAAATTGCCGTCTTCCACACATGCAGCCTTGTCCTTTCAGGTGCCAGTGCCACTTCAAAGCACCCATTCCGGTGCTGCACAGACGCACTGTGCCAGTGGCACATTGAAAAGCACCTAGCACATTTTTTAGGCGATCAACGTCAGAATTAAAACCATGCCACAACAGACATTTGGAATCTGGGAAGCTCCCTGCTAGCCAGATCCATATCAAACCATCCAACCCAAACCAGCATGGAAAGCTGACATTAAATGATGATGATGATGATGATGATGATGATATGAATTCTTCATGTCTCAAGAATTCTGTACAAGAATCCAGTTAATATATTGGAAGTTCTTGTTCAAACATTACAAAGAATAAAAGTATTAAATATTTTCCTAAACTTTTAATTTCGTCATCAACACATCCCAATAATTGCAAGAATTTGAAATAGCAAGAATTATAAAAGCCAAAGTATTCATTGGTTGAAAATATAAAGTGGCAAGAGACAATATCCTGTTTATTTGTTTATTTATATTTTGTTTCTTTCCAGTGTATTAAACAGTTGAAGAGAAGAACGCAGTGAGATTAAACGAAATTCGTCTCTCAGAACATTTGATACAGAATTTTTATTTGCCTTGCAAAATATTTGAAGAAAAGAAAAAGGAAAAAATCACCATTTCTGAAGACTAACCAGTTCCTTCCATCTACCATGTTGCTTCTTCCATATTGGAGTATTTTAGTCATAATATTCCCTCAGTTAATAAGTAAGTTCTCTTTATTATTTATTTGAGCAATCATTGTAGTTGGGTGTGGATGATTAAGAACTATCTTTCCCTCACCTGTGTTTTCCATTCAGTTTCAACTGTATTAGTATCTTGAACAATAACCTCAACCCAACTACATTTTAACATTTTACCATTTAAACTAGCCAACCAGTTCAAATATTCCTTAAGCAAGGTGCTTCATTTCATGTCACTCCGGTCTACTTGGCTGAAAACAAGTACCAACCTAATGCTAAGACTTTTATCAGCTGAGTACACTGGGGTTTAGTGTTGGTACAGCCCTTTTTCCTTCTAGCTGTCACATCCTGGATGTTACACAGTATTAAAGGCAGGAGGTCTCAGAGGGTGCCCATGTCTGCTCTGGATTAAACAGGCAGCTGAAACAATTAGAAAAAGCATGGTACATGCTGTTACTCAGGTCATGGATCTCACCACAGTCTGATGAGAGCTGGTACTGGTACCATGTAGACAAGTACCACTTGTTCCATGGTTGGGTGGTCAGCAACTAAACTGGCTCCCCTACTTGAATAGCTCACTACTCTTGTGAGGTGGGCATCTGGAGAGCCAGTGGGACTGAAATCAAGACCTGTCAAAGGATGGGTGAGTTTCCTGTGGGCCAATGACCATCCAGTAGGGGAAGGGCAATGCCAAGAAAACACTATGAGAAAGTTAGGATGAAGTAATGTTGTGGCTTCATCCGATGGGAGGACTCGTACTTAATTGGGAAGACTTTCGTTCTAGTCTCATCAATATACGGCAAAAATGTATGATATATGATGATGACAATGATGACGACGACGACGATTATGATGATGCTACCTGGTCATTTTTATTGGCCAATGGCAACTTAGGTTTATTTCTACCTGATAACGAAATACTGTTATCTAATTATAATCTGTGATAATCAAGGGAGAACTTAATTACAATACTAGTATAACTATTCACATCATAAGAGTTTTTTGATGCTTACCAAACATTTTATAAATCTTTGTTTTTTTAACTTTTTAAAACCATTTTCTAGTTACTGAGGCCACAATATGGAATGTAACACTTTGCTTTCATGAGAAATACAATTCTGTTCGCATTTCTTTGGACAAGGTTAAATATGTAAATATAACAAGTGAGAAGGAACAAAAGTGTTTCAAGACTGAATTTGAATTAGACAATGCAACAAAGCCAAGTTTTGTAGAATTTGATGAGGATAAAGTCAATAAGGTAAGTAAACAGTACATACGCACAGGCACACACACACACACACACACACACACATCATTTATGACGAACAAAATTTTAAGAGCTGCAAATCATTTTACACCATAGAGATACAATGTTTTGTAAGATTATTATAACATGCCATGCATCTCCATGCAATTCTTTAAGCATGTTATATAAATCTGCCAAATTATTGAATCTCTACAGCATAAAAATATCAGGAACACTTTTTCAAATTTCGTGTATATTAAATGACATTTATTTCTGACTGTAGTGAGTGCTTCTTTGTTGATCCTACATATAACTGAAGAGAAAACTATATCTATCTATCTTTCTGTCTGTCTGTCTATCTATCTATCTATCTACCTATATTTGTATATATATTTATATATATATATATGTGTGTGTGTATATATGTGTGTATATATATATATATATATATATATATATATATATATATATATATATATATATATATATATATGTATATATATATATACGCACACACACACACACACACACACACACACACACACACAGCATGGTTCTGCTAATCCACTAATTAGCGAAGCTAACTTTTCATTTAGTGGATTTGGATTAGCATTGTCGCTAACCTTGGAAACTGTTAGTGGACCAGTTAACTTCCACTAAATTTAGTTATGCTAACTTTAAGTCAGCTAACAAAATTCATACCTTTGTTCCTATCTGTTGTGGGCATGTCTCAAAGAGTCTGTCAGGCACGCTATTGGCTGACTACTTTTACTTGGGAGAAGATGTGATTGGTCAACACAGCAGCAGCAAGTTGACCAGTATTGTGTAATTCTACAGTTTTGAGTTTTGTTCACTTATGATTTTGTAACATTACAGACAGTCTTACATTGTTAGTTGCAGCAGTGTACATTATCCTTATGGGAGGTGAAGACGTTTTTGTTTGACCTGAGGATGAAGGGCCTGTTGAAGAGTCTGCAACAGTTGTGGGAGAGGCAGAGGTCATTGAGGTTGAGAGCCAGGAGTCTCAATTCGTGACCCCACATGGTGGACTACTTTGTCCTTATGTCAAAGAATAATAGGAACATCAAAATCCTTTAATTCCGGTGCATCATGTACCAGCCCAAGGAGGCCATCATCAGGGGATAAGTGGTGAGCCTCTACTATTTGAAATTGTATGTCAAGAAGAAGTACCCAGGGCATGCCATCCAATTTGAGGAGAGGATCAAGGCCAGAACTTCCTGCGGGAAACACAGACAATCTTCTGGCAGCAGTGCCAGGAGCCAGTCATCACAGCCATGTGCAAAGAAAGCGTGCTGGCACTGGTGTCTGTCAGTCTATGGGGGACAGAAGGATTGTAGACCTGTTTGTCGACAACATGCTACTGCTGCATGTAGTGTAGTCCTCCACCTTGGCTGAATCCCAGCAAGATGTCAATATCCCACCGCAATCCACAATCACGTATAGAAAAATTTAATAAGTAAATACACTAAAAAGAACTTTGATAAAATACAAAGTAATAATCATAAAATAATATAATAAAATGACTACACGTGTTTCATGAACAAATTTTCAAATAGAAAATAAAATATAATCAAATTGATTAAATCGATCGAAAATCAATTCTATTCAAAAATATAGCTAATCTTCAGGTCAAAATACAACAATAATAATGATAAAATGAATGTACATATATCAACCAACAATAAATAACAAATAAAAATACTTATTATATCAAGATGGAAAAATGTTAAACAATATTATTAAAAATAAATGTAATACTTATCTAATCGAAAATTATAAACGTGACATTATTAACTTTACGTTTATTAGAATATAAATTAACAGATATATTAAATGCAAAGCTTATCTTAACGAATCTTTCATTTAAAATACAATTTAAGCAAAGTTTTAAGTTAAACTAAGATTACAAACGTAATATTATT
>NC_142953.1:19625465-19717965 GCF_046866305.1 Octopus bimaculoides | reverse complement strand
CCTTTTACTCTGAGTGAGAGTCCCTTTGTCGCCAGCAGGGGTAAGAGCTCTCTAAACTTTGCCCAGGCTATTCTTATTCTAGCAGCTACACTTTCAGCGCACCCACCCCCACTACTAACTTGGTCGCCCAGATAGCGGAAGCTATCGACTACCTCTAGTTTTTCACCCTGGAATGAGATAGAAGTTGTTTCCTGTTTGTTTACAGTCTTTATTGCACCTGAACATCTGCCACAAACAAAAACTAACTTGCTAGTTAACCTGCCTTTGATGTTGCTGCACCTCTTATGTGTCCATAGCTTGCACCGGGTACATCTTATAGAGTTACTACCTACTCCTTTTCTACATACTGAGCAGGGCCATCTACCTGAAGGGGTTTGTGTTTTATCTACCTTCCTACTTATTAGGATTTTGGTTTTAGCTAGGTTGACTCTAAGGCCCTTCAATTCTAGACCTTGCTTCCACACCTGAAACTTCTCCTCTAGTTCTGATAGTGACTCTGCAATTAGGGCAAGGTCATCAGCATAGAGGAGCTCCCAGGGGCAACCTGTCTTGAACTCCTCTGTGATTGCCTGGAGGACTATGATAAATAAGAGGGGGCTGAGGACGGAACCTTGGTGGACCCCTACCTCTACCCGGAATTCATTGCTGTACTCATTTCCCACCCTCACCTTACTGGCAGCATCTCTGTACATGGCTCGCACAGCTCTCACTAACCATTCTTCTATCCCAAGTTTCCTCATTCACCACCAGATAAGGGATCGGGGGACCCTGTCAAAGGCTTTCTCCATGTCAACGAAAGCCAGGTACAGAGGTTTATCCTTAGCTAGGTATTTCTCCTGCAACTGTCTCACTAGAAATAAGGCATCAGTAGTGCTTTTACCTGGCACGAACCCAAACTGCATCTCATCTAAATTGATTCGCTCCCTAATTAGTTGGGCTATGACCCTCTCTGTAACTTTCATAACCTGATCTAACAGCTTGATGCCTATATACATATACATATAAATACATGTACATACAATTAAACCTTGGGAGAGGCATTATGCCGGTAATAAACACACGCACTGGTTCAGTCCTTTATTAATTTATATAGTTTTTTGTTAAATTATTTCATTACACTCTTGCAATCTCTTCAGTAACTTGTCTCTCCACTTCCATTTATTTTGAATATATGATCTGGCGTTGTTTTGGCGTTGTTTCGAAACTGTTTGGTATGAGCATGTGAGTGTGTGCAAGCTCGTATGTGTGCACGCTCATAT
Source organism: Octopus bimaculoides (assembly GCF_046866305.1). Taxonomy (NCBI): domain Eukaryota; kingdom Metazoa; phylum Mollusca; class Cephalopoda; order Octopoda; family Octopodidae; genus Octopus; species Octopus bimaculoides. The sequence goes on along the minus strand of NC_142953.1, from coordinate 19,716,706 downwards.
GTGTGCATGCACTTATGTGTTCGTGCTTATATGTAAGTATGTGCGTCCATATGTGTGTTTGTAACAATTTCGTTTATATCAGTCTCTATCTGATCTGATATAAACGAAATTGTTACAAACACACATATGGACGCACATACTTACATATAAGCACGAACACATAAGTGCGTGCACACATATGAGCGTGCACACATACGAGCTTGCACACACTCACATGCTCATACCAAACAGTTTCGAAACAACGCCAAAACAACGCCAGATCATATATTCAAAATAAATGGAAGTGGAGAGACAAGTTACTGAAGAGATTGCAAGAGAGCAATGAAATAATTTAACAAAAAACTATATAAATTAATAAAGGACTGAACCAGTGCGTATGTTTATTACCGGCATAATGCCTCTCCCAAGGTTTAATTGTATTTCTTTCAACACACGTATCCACATCAAGAATCTTGCACACGAAATACACATACGAAATACATGTACATACACATACATACACATGCACACATACCCATACACATACATACATATATACATACACATACATACACATACACATACATACACATATACATATATATATATATATATATATATATATATATATATATATATATATACACACACATACATACAGACACACACATATATATACATATATATATATGTATATACACATACATACACATGTGGACATGCACACTCACATAAACTTGTATACACAATCATATACACACATTTATATTTACACATACACAAACATCTAAATGTTTACTTATATTTTTTTAAAAATAAAAATAAAAAATACATCTACACAAATATGCTCCCATATATATATATATATATATATATATATATATATATATATGTGTGTATATATATATATGTGTATATATATATATACATATATATATATATATATATATATATATATATATATATATATATATATATATATATATATATATATATATATATATATAATATATAGTGGTAAGTAGCTTGCTTACCAACCACATGGTTACGGGTTCAGTCCCACTGCGTGGCACCTTGGGCAAGGGTCTTCTACTATAGCCTTGGGCTGACCAAAGCCTTGTGAGTAGATTTGGTAGACGGAAACTGAAAAGAAGCCCGTCGTATATATGTATATATATATATATATATGTATGTGTGTTTGTGTGTCTGTGTTTGTACCCCCAATCATCGCTTGACAACCGATGCTGGTGTGTTTACGTCCCCGTAACTTAGCGGTTTGGCAAAAAGAGACCGATAGGCTTCCAAAGAATAAGTCCTGGGGTCTCTTTGCTCGACTAAAGGCGGTGCTCCAGTATGGCCGCAGTCAAATGACTGAAACAAGTAAAAGAGTAAAAGAGTATATATATGTAGGTAAATGATAGGATTGCTTCAATATTTCAGGGGTAGTCTGAAGTATCTAAGCAACCAGGAGATAGTTAAATCCGAAAGCACTCCTGGAAATTACTTGTGTGGGTACCGTCTTCGTTAGAAGGTATCCAGAGGCAGGTAATTTATTGTTTAAACCGCAGTTTATAATTATAATTAAGTGGAGAATGGAGAAACAAACACAACAAGAAGCAAGTCAACTGAGCTAGTTAGCCATTGATTTAATTATGTGGAGATTATATAATGAGTCATTTACGGCACATATAATGTCACATTGAAACGATCGTAAATGACTCATTATATAATCTCCACGTAATTAAATCAATGGCTAACTAGCCCAATTGACTTGCTTCTTCTTGTGTTTGTTTCTCCATTCTCCACATAATTATATATATATATATATATATATATATATATATATATATATATATATATATATATATATATACATACCTACATACACGGGTATACCCGCATACACACACACGCACGCAACACCCTCGCACACATACACACACACGCAAAAAAAAAGAGTCCATACACATGTCAAAATACGCACATGCTCAAGAAGGAAAAAAAAATGGGCTAAAAGCAAAATACAGGAAAAAGTGTGGAAAAGCTATAAGGGCAAAACGCGTCTACATGCGCATATTCTCGCATGCACGCACATACATCTATATACGCACGTACCTGCACGCACGCATACATCCACAACTGTGCACATAAGGTGGTTCCATGAATGCATCTATAGATGCACAGGAAAAAAGAAGGGTGGAAGGGAGAGTACAGAAAAAATATGTGTGAAAAATATCCAAAACATTATCTCTATAAATATGTAAGAAATATATTTAAAAAATATATAAGAAATCTAAGTAAAAGGTATAGAGAGATAAAAAGTTTGTACATAGACACAATACAGAAAGCAAGTCCTATCAGTAAATTCAGGGGGACCAAAAGCGTAGCAAATATTTAGCCACATGTATTCCACTCATCATTAAATCTACACAGCCAAAACAGCAAACTTTAAATGGAATAATGAATAAACAAACCTCAAGTTCTGAACTTACCAAATTCTGACCATCTTTCCATCCCTCATCTTGGTTATTCCTCACTCCCAGTGCGTCATCTATCAATGCGTCATCAATGTAGTGTCACTTTTTCCAAGGCTTTAAATTATAAGCAATATTTTCTTGAATTTAGAACAGCCTTGTAACAAATGTTAAACTGCACTCTGTGATTTCTATAAATAAAATATTGTTATAAGATACTGAAATCAAATGTCCTGTCTCCTTCCACCCACAAAAATTGTACAAACTGCTTGCTTGCAAAAACCATTTCAGCTTGTGTGGAGATGTGGATGAGAGTCTAGTGTTTTTTTTCTTTTTTTAGTGGGGCTTGTTCATACTCTGCATTAGTTTATATACAGGGACAGTGAATTATTTCCTCATTGGTTTTAAATTGCTGCTAGACTCCTTGATTATTTTATAATTTTCACCTAGCAATTTTGTGAAATCAGTCACTGATTCCAATGGCATTATCCATAATAATTACAGGGTGAGTTGGCCTCTACCAGCTGTGATGGTGTGAGCATTACTGATTAGTATTAATTTCCTATACGAAATTAGCAAGCTCATCTAATGCATCTTGCTCATAGTGATCTAGACGAGTAGGGCATCGAAGATGTGGACCTGGATGTGGATCTCAAGGCTGGGGATGTGGACGAAGTTGAGCACATCTCCGTTGATGCTATCCTTGATGAGTCCAACAGCCTGGGCCTAAACCTACCAGGACACATGAAGCGTCGCTGCCATGTGCCTACATGCCTTTGCTCATGCAGTCAAGACAACCTCGTCACATGTGCCTTCTGCGCTCGCATTCTGGAGGAGGCCGGTGGTCCCCAACAATACCAAATGGAACTGTACCTTCGACTCTGTTGCCCTCAAAAACCTGCTGAAGAAGAATAGGGTAACTCTCCACAGGGTGATGACACAACTGAAGCTGCAGATCTTCACTGATTCTGATGTTGTCTTCCTGACAGAGTATGCCCAGGTAATGTCCAATGTTACCAAGGCCTTGGATAAAATGCAGTGGGAAGACCAGGTTGATCTTGGGAGCCTTCTGCCAACTGTAGTGACTACCATCATGAAGTCGAAGGAGGCCAAGTTCAGACATCTCCTGTACTGCATTCCTCTAGTGGACGCAATACAGGCAGGCATCACAAAAAGACTTGCACTCCTCCTAGAAGACTTGGAGAGCCAGCTGGCCATTGCCTTCCATCCCAAGTTTTTCTTGTTCTGGCTGGAGCAGTATAATAACAGGCCAGGTTAGCAGAGTGAGGAATGTGATAGAGAAAGCCACAGAGACAGCCCCAATGGAGACCAATGAGGAAAGCAGCAACAGCAATGAGGACAAGGGAAATGATTCTTTCAGCAACATCACTTTGTTTTCGGGAGAGCAGGAGCCACGGGTCACTGAAATTGAAGTTGCAGAACTTGGTGAAGACCTGGCTGGAGGCCATCTTGAAGGCCTGATTGAAGTGGCCTTTTTGGGTAAGAGGGTCTGGATTGACCTGTTTACCAAGTATAACACCAGCATCCCAACCAGTGCTGCAGTTGAGCACTTATTCTCTATAGGCAAAGATATTTTGAGGGCCAAAGGAGCCACTCTGTCAGATGGTAACTTTGAGAGGCTGATGTTTATGAAGGGCAACCAGCATTACACTGAGGTGATGGAGTAAGCCCAGCCAGGGTAGTACACCTTGATCATCATCTGATCTTGGCATGATACCAATGCTATACTATACCTTTTTGAGTCATTCAATACTTTTTGTTCAGCAAATAAAGTATATGTTGATTGAAAAACAAATGTTTAATTTCATTTGTTCATTTAATTATTTGTGTACACCTTGATCATCATCTGATCTTGGCACGCTATGCTTTCTTGGAAAGCTCTATATCTAAGCTTTCTTGATCTATTTTTAGGGGTTTTAGAGCCAATAAACCAAACTGAAAATAAATTCATATGATAAAAGTTTGCAGTTATCATTTACCATTAGCTTCTGCTAATTTTTTTTACCTGTTGAGCTGATTAGCATTTGCAACGCTAACTTTTTGGTTAGCTGTGCTCACCACTGTATGTGTGTCTGTGTGTGTGTGTGTGTATATATATACACACACAAACATATATATATATATATATATATATATATATATATATATATATATATGCAGATATATATATATATATATAGAAAACAACTAAATGTGCAGAAAGCAACTTCTGCCACATTCCAGGGAGAAAAACTAGATGTAGTTGATAGCTTCCGCTATCAAGATGACCAACTTAGAAGCTCTTACCTCTGCTGGTGACAAAGGGCCTCTCACTCAGAGTAATAGGCAGACTGTATGACGCATGTGTACGAACAGCCATGCTACATGGCAGTGAAACATGGGCTGTGACTGCTGAGAACATGCATAAGCTCGCAAGAAATGAAGCCAGTATGCTCCAATGGATGTGTAATGTCAGTGTGCATACTCGACAGAGTGTAAGTACCTTGAGAGAAAAGTTGAACCTAAGAAACATCAGTTGCGGTGTGCAAGAGAGACGATTGCGCTAGTATGGTCATGTGCTGAGAATGGATGAGGATAGCCGTGTGAAAAAGTGCCACACCCTAGTGGTTGAGGGAACCTGTGGAAGAGGTAGACCAAGGAAGACCTGGGATGAGGTGGTGTAGCATGACGTTCGAACATTAGGCCTCACCGAAGCAATGACTAGTGACTGAGACCTTTGGAAATATGCTGTGCTTGAGAAGACCTGGCAAGCTAAGAGAGACCATAATCCGAGGCCTCTGCCAGGAGTGTAGCCAACCCACTCATGCGTACCTTTCCTTCATTGGACACTAAACTCCACTTGCGAAGACCTGTTGAAGCAAGTGAAATTGAAATCAAACTAAATTCGACGACTGGCACCCATGCCAACCTCTCCATCATTGGACACTAAACTCGGCTTGCGAAGACCTGTTGGGGCAAGTGAATTCAAAATCATGTTGGCACCTGTACCAGTGGAGTGCTAATAGTACCATTCGAGTGTGATCGTTGTCAGAGCAGCTGTCTGGCTTCCATGCCAGTGGCACGTAAATCGCACCATTTGATTGTGATCGTTACCAGCGTCGCCTTACTGGCACTTGTGCTGGTGGCATGTGAAAAGACATTCGAGTGAGGTCATTGCCACTGTCGCTGGACTGGCTCCTGTGCAGGTGACACATAAAATACACCCTTTTCAGTGTGGCTGTTGCCAGTACCGCTTGACTGGCCTTCATGCTGGTGGCACATAAAAGCACCCACTACACTCTCAGAGTGGCTGGCATTAGGAAGGGCATCCAGCTGTAGAAACTCTGCCAGATCAGACTGGAGCCTGGTGTAGCCATCTGGTTCACCAGTCCTCAGTCAAATCGTCCAACCCATGCTAGCATGGAAAGCGGACGTTAAACGATGATGATGATGATGATAAATAATAATATATATATATGGACGATTTGACTGAGGACTGGTGAACCAGATGGCTACACCATATATATGTATATGTATGTATGTATGTCTATATATCGTCCAACCCATGCTAGCATGGAAAGCGGACGTTAAACGATGATGATGATGATGATAAATAATAATATATATATATGGACGATTTGACTGAGGACTGGTGAACCAGATGGCTACACCATATATATGTATATGTATGTATGTATGTCTATATATCGTCCAACCCATGCTAGCATGGAAAGCGGACGTTAAACGATGATGATGATGATGATAAATAATAATATATATATATGGACGATTTGACTGAGGACTGGTGAACCAGATGGCTACACCATATATATGTATATGTATGTATGTATGTCTATATATCGTCCAACCCATGCTAGCATGGAAAGCGGACATTAAACGATGATGATGATGATGATGAGTGTGTATGTATGTATATATGTGTGTGTGTGTGTGTGTGTTTCTTCTATGCAAGGCCAAACCAGTGGGTCAATATGTACCAAATTTGGCAACACAAGCTATCCTGTGGTCAGATGGTACCAACTGTCAATGATCTCAAGATGCATGTGTTTCCAAACATTGCACAAAAGTTTTAAAACAGTCAATGGCTATGTGAGCAAGCCATCTTAGCTGCACGTAAAGATGCTGTTGACAAAATCCATTGGGATCTCTTGCAGCTGTTGCCAGGACAACAACAGTCTTTCAAATCCATCAACACTGTCATTCATCAGGGCCAAGCTGTAGTTTTTTTCAACTGAGTCCCTGAACTCTCTACCGTCATCTGAGATGCCACCACACAGCTTAACACTTAAAAAGGGGACCCCAATCGTGCTACTCAGGAATCTGGATTCACCTGACCTGTGCAATGGCACCAGACTGGTGGTGAAAGTGATGCAACCCCATGTGCTAGAAACAGCAGTTATCACTGGGAAATGTAAAGGTGAGGATGTCTTTATTCCACAGATCCCATTAATCCCATCTGACCTCCCCTTTCAATTTAAATGGCTCCAGTTCCCAGTGAATCTCAAGGTTGTTGGACTTAACAACCTTGCTTCCACTTGCTTCTCTCTTGGGCAATTATATGTAGGATAGTCACGAGTAGGAAGTCCCAAAACTCTTTTTATTTGTACCCCAATTAAAGGAAACACTGAAAACGTTGTATATTTAGAAGTTCTACAAAATTAAACTGTGTCTCATTTCAGGATTTGTTTTAATAACTTTATACTCATGTGATCTGATAGAATTTTTCTGCAAATATATTTTTTATCAGAATAAATATATTTATTTCCTTTAACATTCTTTAAACTTCTGAACAATGCCGGGTGTGGAGGGTAGTTCTTTATAATTCATTGATGCATGAAAAACTTTGGAAACAAGCCTGTAGGTGTTTCTCTTTCGTTGGGGAGGTACAAGGTGTGAGAGTATTCTTGCTGCTTTTGCTATTATTGGATTTAATCCTTTTGCTTTGGCAATATAAAGGTCAAAGGTGCAAAAGTCCAGTATTTAAGCCCTTAATAATTGTGTGTGTGTGTGTGTGTGTGTGTGTGTGTACACTACTCCAAAGTTCTGATTGTACACCATAAATGTTTTACCATCATCATCACCATCATTGTCACCATCAGCGTCAATATCATCATTATTGACAACATTATCATCATCGTGATCATCATCATCATCATCATCATCATCATCATCATCATCATCATCGTTGTCATCATCATCATCATCATCGTCATCATTTTTAACCTATTTTATATATTCTTACTCTGGTTAATTTTGTTGAATTGTTCTGTTTTAGGCAATCGTTCAAAATCATGGTCTTCGAGAAATGTATTATGGCAAATGCTACTGGGATTTTTGTAATGAGACAATGATCACATTGAGGAAAGGTAATCTGTTTGCCTTTGGACTGTTTTTGTTTTTCATTTTTTGCTTGTTTCATTTTCCTTTTAAACACATTAAAAAAATTCTATTGTTTGGCACACACACACACACACACACACATGCACACACGCACATAAACACATGCACGCACACACACTCACACATACATGAAAGAATAAGGGATATGAGATTAATGTGCTCAACTATCAAAGATCAATTTCAGGAGTTCAAATCTTATTGCTGCCATTCAGTCCCCAGGAAAGACACATCATTCTATGCTTAGAGGTTCAATTCACAGTTGTGTAGTCAGTAATGAGAAAGGCAAACAGGTGCAAAATCAATATATGTAATCAATCAATAAATCATTATTTGAAAGTTTCAACAACTTTTCCAATTAATGTCAACGTATGAAAGTGGATATAAAAGTAATATTTTCTAAAATGGCTAAAGCAGTAAAGTTTACTCTGAGATTAAGATTTTGCATAAATAATTTAAGGGTTCATTTATGAAAAATACTTATTGGAATTTCATTTTTAGATGAAGAAAGGAAAAATCTAGGGGCAATTCTTTGAGACTCTTAAAGAAAAAAGAGAAGAAATTTTAAGGCAATGGAATTAATTTCTCAAAGTAATTTAAATGATTATCAAGAAGGGAAGTCTGGTCTTTATTTGCAGGTAAGGGGGACAACAATGGTTATGCTTCAGTCTGTTAGACCTCATTAGGATAGTTTAGTTATTCCAAGTGACACTGATTTTTACATATAGAAAAACTACAGCAAATAAATTTGAGTCAGTACATTTTGTATAATTAAAATGTTTTTTTAATGAACTAAGGGAGATAAGTCAGAGAGAACAATGGCATGAATTTGCATGATATAAATTAAGACGTGATGGACTGAAGGCCACATGTAAACACTTTTAATGCAGTGAAATTTTATCAATTAAAATTTATTCATATCACTTTTTCTCTCCAGTCTTAATGCAGATTTTCTGCATTCACCACATATGTTTCAATAGCATGAAGTAATGCTTTGCAAAACTGGGGCTTTGGAAAACTTACAAAGGGATCAAAGGGGGCAGTAGGAGGGAGCAATAGATGCATGTTTTCAGTGTTCTTAGTTTTTGTCTCATATTTAGATTGTAATCTTTTGAATACTTTTCAATGGGAAATTATCAGAAACTGTTTGTTATCGAAAGTTATAATGCTGACAATAACAACAACAACAGAAATAAACTTTGAAATGGAAATAAGTAAACAAACAAAACCAAATGCAGACTAACCTATGGCATGTAAATTACAAACCATAAACTTGAGTTCAATTGAAAACACATTGATAACGTTTCTAAAAGTATTTCCATACATGCAATAAAGACAGCTTCTGCACCTGCAGTGTTAGGTAATGTCCTGACTTTTAACATAAAAGAAATAATAATGTACTGTGTTCAACTGTTTCTTAACCACAATCATCACAACAATAGCAGTAGCAACAAAAACAACAACACAATAACAAAAATAATGGACATTGAAATATGAATCTTTTGGTCTCTTTTGCCAAGGTGTCAAGTGGTGGGGACACAGCAATGTTGGTTGTCAAGCAGTAGATTGGGAAATGCGTACAGATATACATACACATATACGTATATATATACATACATATATATAGAAATATATATATATATATATCAATATATATATATATACATTTTGCACAAGTTGCAGCTTTAAGCATTTTTCACTCTTGTTTCTTGCTACACAGGTACTTCGGCAACCTCAGTTACAATCAGTTACAATAAAAGTTTTCCTTTATGCTGCTTATATTAATTTGTAATATAGGCATTAGCATTTAGCTAAATCAGCCATAAATTCCAATGGTGAAAATATATGTACTGACAGCAGGATTTAGCATTTGAGTGGTCAATAATGATGAGACTATGATTGATAGGTGAAACTGGTCTAGTCTAGTGGTCCTTGAAACATTCACTAGGTTGTTATCTCCCATGTCAGTTTATATAAAAATTGCACAGTTTTTCTCTGTAAAAGGTGTACGAGTACAAGAAATGCTACAGATATACCAAAAATTATTAGAAAATAAATATGCTAGAGGTAGCTGATAGCTTCTATTACCTAGGTGACCAAGTTAGTAGTGGAGGTTGTTGCTCCGAAAGTGTAGTTCTGAGAATAAGCATAGGATGGACAAAGTTCAGAGGGCTCCTATCACTGTTGGTAACAAAGGGCCTCTCCCTCAGAGTGAAAGGCAAATTGTATGATGTCTGTGTGTAAACAGCTATGCTACATGACAGTGAAACAAGGGCTGTGACGGCCGAGGACATTTGTAAGCTTGAAAGAAATGAAGCCAGAATGTTTTGCTGGATGTGCAATGTCAGTGTGCATGTACAACAGAGTGTAAGCATCTTGAGAGAAAAGTTGGGTATAAGAGGCATCAGATGTGGAGTGCAAGAGGGACGACTTCATTGGTATAGTCATGTGATGCATCTGGACAAGGGGGTGGCTGTGAAAAGAAGTGCCAGTGTCTAACTGTGGAGGGAAACAGTGGAAGTGGTAGACCTAGGAAGTCATGGGATGAGGTGATGCAGCATGATCTGCAAACGTTGGGCCTTGCGGAAGTGAGGACAATTGTCTGAGAGCTCTGGCGATATACTGTGCATGAGAACACTCACCAGGCCAAGTGAAATCATAGTTGTGGCCATGCTGGTGTACTGTAATTGGTACCCATGCACTGAAGTCATGGATGTTGATAGTACCGTGTAATGGCACCCATGAACTGTTGTGGTCGATGCTGGTACCTTGTAGTCATGGTCATGGATGGTGCCATGCAAACTGGCAACCTGGAATCATGGAGGTTGGCAGTGCCCATATGTTATGGTCATTGCCAGTGCCATGCAAATGGCAGTTATGAATTGTATTCCTAGTCCTTGTTGGTGCCATGAAAATGGCCCCCACTCATGAATTATAGTCATCGTCATTGCACCCATCCCAAAGGTAGGTAAAAGCACTCATTACACTCCTGGAGTGGTTGGCATTAGGAAGGGCATCCAGCTGTAGAAATCATACCAGATCTGACAATTACCTAGTGCAGATCTCTAGCGCATCAGATCCAGCCAAACCGTCTGACCCATGCCAGCCTGGAGAGCAGATGTTAAATGATGATGATGAGCTCTTACATTAAGTGGTGTGTTAGCTCTTATTTCTTGCAATATTCTTGTATCGGCACACTCAGTCACAATTAGGCTTTATAAATTTGTTTTCCTTTACGGTATTGTATTGCACCTAGCTGTTTATAATAATTTTATACATACATACATACATACATAATACGTTTTTACAAAAACGGCATTGTATAAAAAGCCATTTGCACCAAAAGCATATAGAAAGTTTGTTTGCATATAGAAAAGCAAACACAAACTATTATAGTTCTTAAATTTGACAGGAAAAGAGAGGTTGATTCGCTGGTGTAAAGGTAACTCACTTAGTCATGTTAACAAAGGGAAGTGGGTTCGTCTCCCACACAGATAGGAAAGACTTCTTTTTTCTGTTGAGAGCTTATATGCCCCTTTATTTTCCTTAGTCATTGCACGATGATTGCCATAAGCTTTAAACTTATATTAAAAAAATACCATTATATCTATATATATACGATGGGTTCCCTTAAGTTTTCATTCACTAAATCCACCCACAAGATTTTGGTTGACCCAAAGCTTTTGTACAAGACACTTGCCCAGAACCATGTGGTTGGGAAGCAAACTTCCTCCTACACAGTCCCACCTAAATGTAAAAACTGTAATAAACTATGGTAGAAGAGCAGAGACAATATTTTCCAATCATCTTCTTATAATTTCCTTTGAAATCTTTCTCCTTATAAAAGTAATTGACGGTTTAAGTTTATTCATTTTGAAACTTTGTTGTCACTGATGTCCTGTTTTGTCTCTTTTATTTCCAGTGGCACACTGGACCGTTGAAGTTACACGTAGTCACATACATGATGATTTTAAAGGTTCTTTTACTACTTGGCATGGTGAGTTGGTCAATACCAAATTTGGAAGAAATTCTAGAAAGTCAAATGTATCATTCTTTCTTCCAACGATATTCAATTATATGTCATGGTTACCTTTTAGCGCTGAAGGAAAATTTTGGTTGGATAAAACGGTGAGTAAAACCTTTATTTTGTTTGTTTCCATTTCGAAAGAAGTTTCCCTTCTTCACTCAGCTTCATCTCTTTACATGTTTCCAGGGCTTCTACAGTTATCTTTTTCCTTTTACTTGTTTCAGTCATTAGACAGCGACCATGCTGGGACACTGACTTGAAGGATTTTAGTTGAACAAATTGACCCCCGTATTTTTGCTTTAAAACCTGGTACCTGCTCTATCAGTATCTTTTGGTGAACCACTAAGTGCCAGGGAAGTAAAACATCTCCACAGATTGTCAAATGGTAGTGTGGGGACAATCACACACTCACACAAACACACACAAACACACACAAGCCAACAAACATACATACATACATAAATATATATATATATATATATATATATATATATATATATATATATATATATATATATATATATAAAATTTTAAAATAGGTTAAAATCTTTATAAGAATTTATCAAATAGTCAGCGTGAAAAACCTCATAAGGGAAAAATTTATAATTGTTCCCTTTAAATATATTTATTTATATTAAGGGCATAACTACATGTAAATGCTTCACACTATGAGGGACTCTTAAAGTCAGAACTACCATAATAAATACACAGTGAACCAAATGCGAGGGAATGCAACTCTTGAAGCCAACTCTTAAAAAGTGATTCAGTCGCAAATCATATGATTTCATAGTTAGTGTACAAAATACCCTTTCTAATCGTCAGTGCAGGCATAATCAAGACATAAAAATGAGTAAAAAATCAACATACCAGATGGACACCAAATGTATCCAGCATAGTACATAGAAATGATCACTCTTATGTATCTATGTAAAAGGGGGGGGGGGGCTTTTCAAATTGCATCTCAGTACATAATTTGGTCCATAGTAAAGCATTCAAAACCATATCATATCATTTCCAGGAGATGGCAACTCTGCTCCGAGCAACGCCTATTCTGTGGACCAATGAGAGGATCAATAATTGAATTTTGAAAGACTCTTAACATACCTGCATGCATCTAAATGTACCTTTGCACAATGCAGGGGCAATGAATCTGAGTAACTGTTAATATGATTTACCTTAAGGTATGAAGGAATTAAGTTTAGCTTTAACCTCTCCATTTTTATAAACACCAAGTGGTTATTTAACTCGCTATGTGAATGTATGTGCACAAAACCAGATGTATGTGTGTACTTGCATCTTCACAGAGGCTTATATGAGTGAGTGTGCATGCACCATACAACTTATGTGAGGGCATTTATACATCCATATCCATTAAGGGTTATCTTTAATACTTCTTCCATTGTATTGCATGCTTGCTTCTGTTTTGCATCTCATCACCATTGTCATTTAACGTCCACTTTTCATGCTGACATGGGTTGGATGGTTTGACTGAGGACTGGAAAGCTAGGAAGCTACACCAGGCTCCAATCTGAATGCCCTTTCTAATGCCCTGGAAGATCTATGAGAATGTAGTGGGTACTTTTTGTGTGCCATTGGCATGGGAGGCAGGTGGCACTGGTATTGATCATGCTTGAATAATGCTTTTTATGTACCAGTGGCACAGGTGCCAGTCAGGCGGCACAGCATCTATTATATTATTATTGATCTTCTATGTTAATGAAGCATTATACTTTAATTTTCTGCTTTTCTTTAAATGAAATGAAAAGATACATTGCGGCACTGTTATTTTAATGAGTTATGTCTATTTATCACCTGAAGAGACACATCTGCACAGTCAGATGCTCCTGAACCATTTGTTACGTATCCCAACTATGAGGGATCAATGCAAGATTTGTCAAAACAATTGTAGTGATTAATAAATTTCCCGTATCTTCCATCATGTCTTTCATTTACCACACACACACACACAAATATATGTACTAGCAAATGCACCTGTCCTTTGGACGGTGTAATTCATTATAAAGGTGCACTCCTGTGGACGGTTTAAGTTGAATTAGCCCACAGTTAGAAGTCGTTTCAAGTTGATAAGTGTAAAATGTATAATTACCATTTTTGTTAGCAGTTTATGATATGGCATCAAGCAACTTAGGTAATGAATAAAGTTTTCTGAACACAAATTTAGCAGTTAGTAATAAATGTTAAATTTGTGTTCAGAAAGTCCATGAAATGAGATCGCATTTGCAGTAGGTATTAAGGATCCTGTAACTTACCTGAAGTGTTTTGTATCATGTACTTATTTTTCTCATTATGCCTGACACAACCACATTGAAGTTTTTTTTTTTCAGTAAAAGTCATGAATGATAAAGAAAAGCAAACATTTATAGCAAACCCACGAATAGAATAATGGCATGTACAAAAATAAAAGAGCATGCTTATGAGCGAACAGCATGTGTGAAGTAAGAAGGGTCATTGAAGGTAATGTACTGTTAACAGCAGTCAGGGAAATGAAGCAAAATATCAATGGAATGGCAATGCAGGAAGTCTCATTGCTAATGGCTACAGTCTGGTGTAGATGTGAAGAATGCAGTAGAGGAATAACTACTGTAGGGCTGCTTTGTATACAATATTTTGGGGTTTTCCTTCAAGAGCATAGATGAATATGTTGTCTGGATGGTCAACTCTGGAACAACCGACAAAGAACTGTCCATGAGAAAAGCACAATGATCGAAGGTCCAATCTGACAACTTTCAGTGACAGACCTTGTGCTTTGTTAATTGTCATGGTGAAGCTGAGTTTGAGAGGGAACTGAAGCCTTTGCATAGGGTAGGAGCAGTCTGTTGGGTTTAGCAGAATTTTTGGAATGAAAACGGTATTGTTTTTGCCATGTCCTATGATAATCTGGGCTTCAAAAACGTTTGACTGCAAAACGAGGTTCATTGCATAGTGTGGGTGCAGTTAGATTGCATAGGAGGATGACAGGCCAACCGACTTTTAAGTGAAGTTCATGGAGACGTCCTGGAGGATCTTGGGAGTTGATAAATTCTGTCAGAAAGTGTGATCAAGGTCAGTAACGGTGTCAAATGATCTGTAACAACATTTTTGAGAAGGTAACTGACTGAGTAAATGATAGTTAAGAGTGTTGACAGCTGCATTTGTAGGTGCAACAACAACCCTGTCATGAAGCCAGTCTGGTTTTATGTAGTATTCCGTTGTAAGATTTGGGAAAATGGCAGAACATAAATCAACAGGGCTGGAGACAGTGTGGCCAATGGTGGTAGTATCAATGTATCCCTTGTTAACAGATGTAACTTGTCCCTTGCCGTTTTTAAGGAGTATTTCCAAAAACTGGGTCGTAGGCTGACCAGTTTGTATGAGTGATTATAGAAGTGAGTGATTATAGAAGAGTGATTATAAATGAGTGATTATAAATGAGTGATTATAAATGAGTGATTATAAATGAGTGATTATAGAAGTACAGGTATGAAAACATTATGGCTGTTTCTAATGACTTTTATATATCTCACTGTATACTTTATATTTTTTACAATTTTAACTTTTTAAAAATCTATATCTAAAATACACTTCTTTATATATTTTAAATAATTCTTAATCATTTACCTTACATTTAACACTTAATATGTCTTATCGTTATCCTCCTGTAATTGATGTGTATGTTCAAATAATTTTAAAATTTTATTTTATTGGTATCTTTTTTATAAGTTTTATATATTTTCATTTTTACCCTAATATTATTTACATACTCTACATTTCTTTAGATTTGAATTCTCTTATTTCTCTTACCATCCTGGTAACCAACTGCTTAACAGAAATGGCCATCAAATCTGTCCCTCACCCTCCCTAAAGTCCAGACCTTGCTCTCTCTGACTTTTGCTTGTCCCCCAAGCTGAATGAGAACTTCAGGGACAGTGATTTTGAAGACATTGAGAAGATAAAGGAGGCTGTGACAAGGGTCCTGGACATCTACTCTTTAAAACACTTCCATGGGGCCTTCATTAATTAGCTGGAACACTACAAGAAGCGCATTGAAGTCCAAGGACCCTGCTTTGAAGGAGATTAGAGTTTTGTACTTCTTTAAAATTAAGAAATGTCTCTCCTGAAAAAGTCTCAAAAGTTCTGCAATGCATCTTGTATTTGAACAGCTGAGCTCCTCTAAACATGGTGTTGTATGACTATTTATAAAGCTATCAATATTTGAAAGAACATTTCAGTTGAAGTAGAGATAAAATTGCTGAGTGGAAGAATAAGTTAGGTATTTCTCATCTGGATCCAGAACAAAGTGACCCCTGTTCAAAGCCCATGTGTTTCCTGGAGAAAAAATTATCTCTCTTTCCATTTTTTTTTTTTACTTTTAGGTAAAAATGAAGAATATGGAAACTTCCGAAATATATTCTTGTATTTTTCTTAATCATCTAGTCATAGTGCATTCCTTGCATGGATGTTTCTTGACAAATGGTAAGTTCATAAAAGACATTTCTGATATCATTTCTGTGTAGGATGGATCGGAAAAAATCCATTGAGATATGTTTTCTTTGGCTGGAAGCATTTAATCTCATACATACACACACGCACACACACACACACACACACATTCTATAGCTCTGGAGAGCTATAGAAGAGGTGGCAAGTGATCTACTGCTATGGATGCCCCAGGTGGTGCCCCAGCATGGCCACAATCTAATGATTGAACAAAATAAAAGATCAAAGGTGAATGTTAACAAAATCAGTCACTTACTGTTGAGAAATAACTCAAATCTCAAAATGTCAAGTAATTCACCATTTTTACCTTTCGATTGCTGGACATATTTTTCTTAATGAATTACAGCCACTACACCACGTTTGTTATTGTTATTTTTCCTTCAATTATTTTCTTCTTTGTTCTTTAGATTCCACATGGAAAATAGAACTAACTTCTCAATCCAAACTAGCACGACATTTACTCATTATATCTGCATCTGTCGGAGTGACTGGCAGTGAAAAAAACACTTCACAAACTGTAGTATTCGGAAAGTTAGCTTACCGCCCAACAGTGTCTTCTTTTATCAATATTCCAAATAAAAGCATCAGTGAGGTGAAAATAGTCTTCAACAGCACTGGGAAAACTTTTCACTTAACCAAGGTATTTTCAACTTTTTCTTTCTTTGTCATTGTTGTTCTTGTTTTTGTTGTAGTACAAAAGCATGTGTACATATAATATATATTTGATTCTATCATCAAGTTGTACCAATGTTTAATAATCTCATACACACACACACACACACACATATATATATATATATATATATATAAATAGTTATGCTTTAACAAAATGCAATGTCACCAAAAGTGTCAAATTTGTCTACAATGTCAATGTCAGCCAAAAGAATGTCTCTGTCTGCAGAAAAAGAGACAGCTGCAAGAAGTGAAGCTCACCAAGAAATGAACAGACTGCACACTGCAAAAGCTACAGCATCGCAAAGTGATGAACAGCGGTATGCACAGCTGACAAGGAATAGGATCTCCACTGCACATGAAAGAGCATTTGCAACAGTTCAGAGAAGCAACTTCCATGAAGCAGCTTTCAATTATGGTCCAGCAGTTCATTATGCAGATGATACTAGAGTTTCCATTGGTGCAGTGACAGCTGAGTGCATACATTGTAAAGCAAGGAAGTGACCTGGGGAGACACCCACACTATGCTGCAGTGGTGGAAAGGCTAACCTCCTCCCTGCAATCCCCCAACCTCCAGAGCCAGTGAAGAAGCTGTTGTCATCAACCGACCAAGATTCCAACCACTTTTAAAACAAAATTAGACAATACAATGCTGCACTACAGGTGACATTATTTGGAGCCACAATATATATAACTGAGCCAGGATTCCTGCAAACTTTCAAGCTCCAAGGCCAGATTTATCATTGGATTGGCTCTCTACTGCCTCTGTCAAATGAATCACCAAAAGTCCTTCAAATATATTTAATGAGTGATTCTCAACAAGAAGGGCAAGAACATTTCCAGCATCATTTGTACACATGCGTCATACAGTCTGCCTTTTACTCTGAACGAGAGGCCCTTTGTCACCAGCAGAGGTAAGAGCTCTCTGAACTTTGCCCACGCTATTCTTATTCTAGCAGCTACACTTTCAGTGCACCCTCCCCTCCTACTAACTTGGTCACCTAGGTAATGGAAGCTATCAACTACTTCTAGTTTTTCTCCCTGGAGTGTGGCAATGGTTGTTTTCTGCACATTTCCAGTGTTTATTGCTCCTGAGTATCTGCCACATACAAAAACTATCTTCCTAGTTAGCCTTCCTTTGATATTGCTGCACCTCTTATGTGTCCATAGCTTACACTGGGTACATCGTATAGAGTTTCTACCTACACCTTTCTATATAGAATAGATATGTAATGCAAGCAGACTAAATCCTTAGCATAGCAGACAAAATGCTTTGCAACATTTTGTCCATCTTGTCATTCTGAAATCAAATTCCACTGAGGTCAACTTTGCATTTCATTCTATTGGGGGTCAATAAAAAAAATACCAGTCAAGAACTTGGGTCGATGTAATAAACTTATCCCCTTCACCAAACTTGCTGTTTTTGTGCTAAAATTTGAAACCTATATATATATATATATATAATCATAAATATACAGGGATTAGCATTGAGTTGCTTCTCCAACATACTGAAAATTTAGAAATAGCAGTCAAAGAACTATTGATTCTAAACTACAAATTTTTCTCTAAAACGGATGGCGATATTTATGGCACACATAGAACAAAAAAAACGGAGGGAAAAGCGTAAACAAAACAAGTCTTTAGTTAATTGGATACGAATCGTTTCATGGTTAAGTGATTTTTGGTGTCGCATGGCCAAAGATTACCGTGAATTTTTTTAGAGACACTTTCAAATTTATCAGAATATTTGGGCTGAAGATTGGAATAGTGAAATTTTCATTCACTTAACCATGAAACGATTCGTATCCAATTAACTAAAGACTTGTTTTGTTTACGCTTTTCCCTCCGGTTTTTTGTTCTATGTGTGCCATAAATATCGCCATCCGTTTTAGAGAAAAATTTGTAGTTTAGAATCAGTAGTTCTTTGACTGCTATTTCTAAATTTTCAGTATGTTGGAGAAGCAACTCAATGCTAATCCCTGTATATTTATGATGATAAATGGTTTTACCGATAAAGGTTTTTTCATACTGAACTACTTGGCAAAATTGTTAATTATTAATTGACGATTCCCTACCCTTATTCTTGTATATATATATATATATATATTATTATTATTTCATTCATGCTTTCGTATTCTATTCTCTATTTTAACGTTCTTTTTTAACGTAGTATTTTCGCGCGAACTCTTGCTTAAAACGCTATAGCTATTAGATAACGTCTTAGTTTTTCAGTTTGAATTACGGAAAAATTTGGATAAGTACTGTTTTCACTTTGCTAAAGATTTTCTACTATTTGAAAATAATATGTATTCTTGTTTTTATACTATTCATTTGATTCTTTATAGATTATTTTAATAGATAACTTATTTAACACTATATTATTTAGAAGTTATAGTTTCATTTCAACATAATATTAGAACTTCGATTGGAATAGTGTTGATATATTTTCGATTATTTTTGATTAATATTATTTGATTAATTACTAATCTTTATAGTTTATAATATCGTTAAAGTTTTTTTTAAATCAAAACTTTGTATATATATATAAAGTTTAACCTTTTATTCTTAATAATTTTTTCTTTCCTAATTTTTTCATTCATAATTTTTTCCATTCATAATTTTTTCATTCATATTTTTTATTATTACGTTTGTAGAAATAAATAATCTTGTATTTTTCTATTATTCAATTGATCTTTAATCATAATTAAATAAACGTCTTTAGCTTTAAATAGTATAGCTTTAACTATTACACCGGTTAAATATGTACTAATTTTATCTTCATTATTATTTTAAACTTAAACTTCGTTCAACTTGTATTTAAAACAATGATAATTTAAAACAATGATAATTTAGGTAAGATGTTTTTTGTATATAATATACATGTTATTATTATGGATGAAGGGATGATTATTGAATGGTTATTATTTTGATATTATGATATTTTTTAAATAATTTTTCTATCTTTATATAATAAGTATTTCATATTAATTCATTTGGTACTTATTGTTGGTTGAGATATATATCTAATTATTGTTCTACTTACGATCTGACGAGTAGCTATATTTTTGAATAGAACTTATTTTCGATAATTTCAATTGATTTTAATCGATTTAAATTTCTTTTCTATTTGAAAATTGGTTATGAAACACGTGTAATCTTTTTATTATATTTATCTTATGATATTTACTTTACTTTATATTATACTCATTTATTGTGCTTTTAATTATTAATTTTTCTATATGTGATAGTGGATTTTCATCGATGAGTTCTTGAAAATTGGTTATTTTCCCTAAAACTATATATATTTTATATATACTTTATCTATAAGGCTCAATTTAATTTTAATTTTTTATAAATTGATTTTAATTGAGTTTTTTACCTGTAATTTTGGATTTTGTCCCTAATAATATTATATATATATATATATATATATATATATATATATATAGAGAGAGAGAGAGAGAGAGAGAGAGAGAGGTTTCAAATTATATATATATGTAAAGAGAGAGAGAGAAAGATGGAGGGAGGGAGAGAGAAAGACCCCTCTCTGACCATCATGTTATTCTCCCCTCTTACACAAAACCCCACTCCCTTCTTCCTTCACATAACCCACAGTGTGTTTTCTCCCCTTCATGTCCGCTAAGAATTTGCCCTGGCACAGCATCACTCTCACTTTTAGCCCCTTCCAACCACTCCCAACCACCCCAATATAATGTGTGGTAGCCATGTATCCCCGTCCGTAACAAGACACCTATGCTTGTCCTTCTATCATACTGTAGTCTTGGCATAATGCCACTTGACCACCCTCGTCAATCAACGTAGATGTTTGCATTAATTTAAACATGTCATAAAACTAATTAACTTAAAAGCCATTTTTAAAAATCATTTTTCAGATTATCATGACAAAGATACTCACAGGAGAAGAATATGGTTGTGTTAACATACATAGGACAAATGCAGAGAAATATACTTGTAAAGTTCTGAAAGGTAAGATTTCATTTGACAACGAAATCAAACACGTGTTCCCTCTTGTGGTCACAGCTATTGTCAGTATTAAATGTAGGATTAATAATATTTTAAATTGAAATTCAAGGAAAGAGATATGTAAAGGTTACATATTAAATAAATTTTGTGTCTAACGGATATGAAATTTCAAAGTCATTGTGTTAACTCTTTAACCAGTTTCAGCCCAAAAGCTGCGGTCTTGCTGGGGAACTTCTTATATAGCATGATAGTGCCTATATATATATATATACACACACACACACATATATATATATATATATGCATATATGGGTACAAGACGTCACCAACTGTGTAAACAATATGTAGTATGAAAACAAAACGAGTTAAATACACAAACAGTAAGAGAAAAAATATTGTTTACACACTTGGTGATATCCTGTACCCATATATGCATATATACATATATATATGTAAATATTATATATATTATTTATATCTTTATTTAATTGAACGCCATTTCCAGCTAAGTTTGTCTGTGTGTGCGTGTGAGCATATATATACATATTGATATATATGTATATACAGATATATATATATATATATATATATATATATATATATAAATATATATATATATATATATATATATTTAAATGAAATATTCAAACACTGAGATTTGAAGTTAGATGTCACTACTGTTCATATCATCTGTGGATAAATTCAAAATTTGATGATATCACCAGTAGTAGCATTGGTGGAACGCAGTTATGATAGCTTTAAGGAGCTATGAAATATCGTAATGATGCTTAATGAGCATCTACCTGCTAGAAATAAGAGCCAAGTCTTAAATAAATAAATAAATAAATATATATATATATATATATATATATATATATATGAAAGAAGGTTTAAAAATGCAATTTTAAAGATGTTTATTCACTTAACTGGTTTCACTTTTTTTTTAGAAAAAGATTGTCAAAAGTAAAATATAAAGCTTTGTAGTGTTGAGTGCTGGTTGTCACAAAAGTATTAAAATACATATATACATTCTCTGATAATAATAAGAAAATGTTAAAAACTGTTTAAGTATTAAAATACATATATAAAAATACATATATATATTCTTTGATAATAATAGGAAATGTTAAAAACAGTATAAGTATTAAAATACATATATACATTCTTTGATAATAATAACAAGAATATGTTTAAAACGGTTTACAAGAGAGTATTCAGCAAAAAGCGTTTGGTAACTATATATATATATACCCAGGAGATATATTTAAGAATTTGCAAAAAATTGGAGAGGAACTGACCCATCTTTTTAACATGTTTTTCTCTTGTGTGTAGCGAGGGAATGTTTGCTATTTTAAGAGACAGTGTGGGAGGCTTGTTGGGGTGGGAGGAAGGAAGGGCAATGTAGAATTAAGAGGATTTTTTTTTTGTTTCTGGGCTAGTCTGTCATGGTTCAGTGGTTTTGGGGACTGGTCTTAGAGGTCAGAATGTCTCTGGGCACATCTCTATGTGTGTGTGTGTGTATATATACATGTTTGTGTCTGTGTGTGTGAGCCGTTTTTGATTGGTCCCAGAGTTTATTGTGGCGTGTGTATATGGGTCTGTGTGTGTTTTATATGTGTATGTTTGTGTTGGTGGGAATGTTATGTGTGTGTACAGGAGAGTGTGTATCTCTCTGTTCTTCTTATATACTATTATGAATTAATAAATATATATATAGTTCTATATTTAAGAGATGAGGAATTATGTACGTTTGACGGATATTTGTCCTCATCTTGTTTGTTGTCAACACAATGTTTTGGCTGATATACCCTCCAGCCTTCATCAGATGTTTTGGGGAAATTTGGAACTTGGGTTATTATTATTATTATTCAGGTCACTGCTTGGAATTGAACACAGAATTTTGGGGTTAAGAACCAATGGGTATATGGCATAGTGGTTAAGAGCATGGCCTACTAACCCCAAGATTCCGAGTTTGATTCCAGCCAGTGACCTGAATGATAATGATAATAATAATAAAAATAATAATAATAATAATAATAATAATAATAATAATAATAATAATAATAATAATAACAACAACATCGAAAAATACCTTAGGAATGAGATCCCAGGTTGGAAATTTCTCCAAGACACCTGACGAAGGCTGGAGGGTATATCAACCGAAACGTTGTGTTAAAAACAAACAAAATGACGACAAATATCCATCAAACGTAAACAATGTAAAGAATGTAAATAATGTAAATATATATATGTATATATATATATATATATATGGAAAATTGGATGTGGGGAGGGTGCACTGAAAGTGTAGCTGCTAGAATAAGAATAGCCTGGGCAAAGTTCAGAGATCTCTTACCTCTGCTGGCGACAAAGGGACTCTCACTCAGAGTAAAAGGCAGACTGTATGACGCATGTGTTCGAACAGCCATGCTACATGGCAGTGAAACATGGGCTGTGATTGCTTAGGACATGCGTAAGCTCACAAGGAATGAAGCCAGTATGCTCCGCTGGATGTGTAATGTCAGTGCGCATACCCAACAGAGTGTAAGTATCTTGAGAGAAAAGCTGAACATAAGAAGCATCAGTTGTGGTGTGCAAGAGAGGCGATTGCGCTGGTATGGACATGTGGTGAGAATGGATGAGGATAGCTGCATGAAAAAGTGCCACACCCTAACAGTTGAGGGAACCCGTGGAAGAAGTAGGCCCAGGAAGACCTGGGCTGAGGTGGTGAGGCAAGACCTTTGAACATTGGGCCTCACCGAGGCGATGACTACTGACCCAGACCTTTGGAAATGTGCTGTGTGTGAGAAGACCCGGCAAGCCAAGTGAGACCTAAATCCAAGGCCTCTGCCAGGGGTGTAGCCAGCCCACTTATGCGTACCTTTTCTCCATTGAACACTAAACTCCGCTTGCAAAGACTTGTTGAGGCAAGTGAAATTGAACTAAATTCGACGACTGGCACCCGTGCCAACGTCGTCTCCTTCATTGGACACGAAACTCAGCTTGCGAAGACTTATTGGGGCAAGCGAAAGTGAAATCGGGATATCACCTGTGCCCAGCGTCGCCTTTCTGGCACTTGTGCCCGTGACATGTGTAAGGATTTTCGAGCGAGATCGTTGCCAGTGCCCCTGTTCTGGTTCTTGTGCGGGTGGCACATAAAATACACCGTTTTGAGCATGGCCGTTGCCAGTACCGCCTGACTGGCCTTCGTATGATTTTCGAGCGAGATCGTTGCCAGTGCCCCTGGACTGGCTCTTGTGCGGGTGGCACATAAAATACACCATTTGAGCGTGGCTGTTGCCAGTACCGCCTGACTGGCCTTTGTGCGGGTGACACGTAAAAGCACCCACTACACTCTCTGAGTGGTTGGCATTAGGAAGGGCATCCAGCTGTAGAAACTCTGCCAAATCAGATTGGAGCCTGGTGTTGCCATCTGGTTTCACCAGTCCTCAGTCAAATCGTCCAACCCATGCTAGCATGGAAAGTGGACATTAAACAATGATGATGATGATGATGATATAATGCACAAATGCATGTATGTAGTATGAATGCTCACTTTGGTTCACCACTAAAAGACTGGCTAGAACGGCAACTGAAAACTGTGATGTTGAGGCTGCCAATCAGAGGAAGCTACCAGTGGTTTCTTCTTGCTTTGTAATTTTTACTTTAATCTATTTATGTGTGTGTGTATGTATATGCTTCTATGTGTGTATGTATGTTTGTATATATGTATATATATTTATCTATATATGTATGTATATATATCTATATATGTATATATCTATGTATGGATATGTGTAAGTATGTATATATGCTTGTATGTATGAATGCTTGTATGTATGTATGTATGTATGTATGTATGTATGTATGTATGTATGTATACACACAAAATCTATATATCACATTACAATAGAGATGTTATTGTTTCAGTTTTGACATCCAATACGGAAACAGTCTAAGAAATTGTTCTGGACTCACATTAGGCAAGAAGTTGAAAATTTTTTGGGCCCATGATTCTCCATATATATATATATATATATATATATATATAAGTAATGCATGTGTAAAACTTGAATGAAATTAATTGTGCAATTCTGGAGTTTTAGTGATGCACACATACAAACATACAGACAGACGTGCGCACACACAGACACAGACATGCACACATTCTCAGTTTTATATATATAGATAAGTAAAAATCATATTTTCTATATTTTTATTTCAGGAAAGAATTGGCTGTTGAAAATTATTTCTCCTGAAGAACATGAACGAATTTTCTCCGTAGAAATAATCCAAGACACGTTATCGTCTTTCACTAGAGATTTGACATGGAACTATTTCTCTACACATGGAGATAGCTATATCAAGTATTTTAATCTAAAGACTTATGAAGATGAAGAAATTACAAATATAAATCTCCATTTTCATGATAAATCTCTGAGAATCAATGAAGTAAATATATTTTCTTAACCTACTTTAACCCTTTAGCATTTAAAACGACCATATCATATCCAGCCCTAATATTCTCCCTGTTTTATGTTCAAACCAGCCATATCTGACCTCTCACACCTACCCTACAATCTCGTTCTAACAATAAACCATCACATCATCGAAATCTTGAAGCTATGAAATAAAACATGATTATTTCAAACCAATGTGAATCAATAAGCATTACATTTGACCGAGAAACCTGAATGTTAGAGAGAAAACATGTAGAGATGTTAGGGAGTCAGGCTACATGTTTTATGGAAGTGAATTTCATACTTCAAAATGACTGGGTTCACACTTTCCCTGGGGTCAACTTTACTTCATGTTCTCATCTGAAACATACTTATAATGAGGGATAGCCCTGGGCCTGACCCTTCCCCACCACCATCCTCACTACACAACCCACCCTTTCACCTTTCAACCCTGTCTCCTTTTTTCTCAACCTTGTTAATCCACTGCCACCACCATGGTGATGGCAGTGGTGATGATGATGTTGCTGATCATGATGATATTTGTGGTAGTGTTACATTTTGCAGTGACAAGCAGTGGGAGCAGTGTATAATTGCTGACCATTCTCTTCATCTGCAGGACTAACTCCATATCCATATTGTCAGTGGAGAATGCTGAGTCACTCTCTTAATTAATAAACCAAAAATGGATATATCTGGTTTGGAGAAAAGGCAAGCAGTAGAATCACTTTATCAAACTTGTAAGATATAGATATTATTGATCGATTGATCTGTTGATTGATTGATTGATTGAATTGCGATAAGGTTTGAAGGAAAATGGAATTTAATGTTTCTCCCCGCTTCCACTTCCACCAAAGCTCATTGACACAAACAGAAAGTGCTGAGGACAAACGACACGAACCCCTTGACCAGGAACTGAGGCAACTCACAACCAGAGCTCAAACAGCTGAGTTATCTTAACGATGTTTCAAATCTATCATTTCAGATAAGTCTGATCCGCAATTACTCAGAGTATAAATTCAAAAGAAATGAAGACAGCAACACTCACAATTCCTCAGTGACAGGATTCTCTCGAACAACAAAAGGTATGTGGTGTGTCTGAACTTGTCTCGTTCAACCCTTTTCTTACCCTATTTCTGTTGAAATACTCTGTCTTTGTTGCAATTAGTTTTGAAAATAAGGAAGAATTTAGTAAAATAGCTTTGCCATTATCAAGCTAGTGTTTGGGACAAAAATTAACATGAAATTTTGATGGAAGGTTTTAATTGAGTTCACTTTAAACAGGAAATTTGTATGATAGAACGAAGGATCTGCTGTGTAACTAATGTTTTCCTTGAAACCACTGACGGCACAACATCAACATATCAGAGGGTGAACATAGGATGGAAATTTTCTGCTGTCACCCTTTACCAGATTCTTGGAATCTATGGCTGAATGACAGGATCCTGTGTTCATATAATATAGCTTCTCATTTGGCTTCCTAGACAGTCTATAGGCACAGGTATCCAACAATTTTCTCCCTCATTCGATCATTCCTCCAAGTTGATGTAATTAATGATTAAAAAGGTTAATCATCACATGAAAGAGGAATCGTCTTCTCAAATCAGTAATAATGTTCACGTGTTTTAGAGAGATTTTTGTTAATTTCTAATAATAAGCTTTCCTTTAATTTGCAGAGGAAATAAACTCCAATAAAACAATTGTTCTCAATAAAACAGATAATTATTATTTTTCTTCATATAACATCTCATAATTATTCTTTCTAAACTTTTCCACTTTGCAACCAAAGGGTTTTAAGTTCAATCCCACTTCATGACACGTTTGGCAAGTGTCTTTTCTTCTAGTCCTGGGC
Organism: Octopus bimaculoides; assembly: GCF_046866305.1. Lineage (NCBI taxonomy): Eukaryota > Metazoa > Mollusca > Cephalopoda > Octopoda > Octopodidae > Octopus > Octopus bimaculoides. The sequence goes on along the minus strand of NC_142953.1, from coordinate 19,689,346 downwards.
CATCCAGCAAAACCAATGCCTTGTGAGTTGATTTGATGGAAACTTTGTAATTATTCTCTGAGTATGATTGGAAGGGTACACACTTAATGTCAAGGGGTGAAAATCTGAGTCCCATTCCGTTATGGTTTGTTCCTTATGGATACCAGCTGATGCCTCTCAAACATGATTTTACAATAGGGGGGGGGAGGGGTTTTGATGGGTGTTTTATACATATTTTTATTTGTATTTATTATTATTGTTATTCTTCTTCTTATTATTGTTATTATTTGAGAGATTTTTGTTGATTTTTAATTTTCTTTACTTTTTAGAGAAAATTAATTCCAATTCTAATGAAACAATTCTCGTCATGGAAATAGGTAATTATTATTTTTCTTCATATATCATCTCATAATTATTCTTTGCAAACTTTATCATTTTACAATCACAAGGTTTTGAGTTCAGTCCCATTTCTTGACACCTTTGGCAAGTGTCTTTTCTTCTAGTCCTGGGGCAGCCAGCAAAACCAATGTTTCGTGAGTTGATTTGATATAAGCTTTGTAATTATTCTCTGAGTATGATTGGAAGCATATGCACTTAATTTCAAGGGGTGAAAATCTGAGTGTCTCATCCTGTCATGGATTGTTCCTTATGGATACCAGCTGATGCCTATCAAACATGATTTTACAATAGGGGGAGGGGTCTTGATGGGTGTTTTATACATATTTCTATTTGTATTTATTATTATTGTTATTATTAGAGAGATTTTTGCTGATTTTTAATTCCAATTCTAATGAAACAATATCTGGATGAAAGACAGAGAGTTAAGTGGGGCTAACAAACTTAAAATAATAACTTCTCCACACCTAAATATTTATTTAATTAACTCTGAAAATCATATTGAAGATTTTCCAAGTCAAAAGACCAATGTTGTGATTCTGTGACAGAAGAGAAATGAATGATTGAAGAAGGGATTAGAGTTATCTGCCCTTACATTAAAGACTTCTTCACTTCCCTCGAAATGAATATAAACAGGGTTCATACATTTCCTTATTGTACTGTGTCATAGTACAGGAAGTAAAGAGTTCAACTTACAATCAGGAGGGAAAGAGAAATCATTTGTATTAATGATAATCCGTATCAAGAACAACAGCAACAACTTCAAAACTGAAATTGTTTCAAGAAACTGAATGGTACCTTCATGCAGTAGGGAGAGTGAAGGTGCATGGGCTAGGGGTTAGGGTGTTGCACTCACAATCACAAGATTGTAGTTTCAATTCCCAGACTGGCTGCTGTGCATTGTGTTCTTGAGCAAAACGCTTTATTTCATCTTGCTCCAGTCCACTCAGCCGTCAATGGGTAACATTGTCACATAGATTGGCATAGAAGGGTGAGAGGGTGGCTCAGGAAAATCACCCGAATGGAGGTCTTTGTCAACCACGTTTAGTATTCAGCGATCGAAATGATGAAGAGTACAACCCTTTCTATGAACCTGAAATTGTTGGGATTGGTTGTTCAAGCATGTTGAAGGTCATCATTGGAGACAGTGTGATGTCTGGTAACAACAAATAAGACTATACTTTACTGAAAAGGTCTTATAACACCAAAACATGTCTAGAGTTGTCTCCATGCCTCCCAACAATCAGATTCACTTCCTACAGCATGTCTCCAATTTTAATCAATTTCCATCCAGGAATTGTCTCCCTTGATTTTCACAGCTATTATCAAAGTTAATGAATTTCCTTTTCATTACATTAGTAATTTTCAATGATGGTAACTTTCTTTCCTTAATTATTATTACATTAATTATATCAGCTGCCATTTAAATATACATAAAATATTGTTTGATTATTTTTATGTTTTTCTTCTTTAGTTATAGGCCTCCTTTCAGTCATCATATTATTGCTGTTAGTCCTTCTTGTCAGGTAATACTCGTATATTGTCAATCTTTACTCTCATTTCATTTCCTTCTTGTAGTTATAGGTGTGTATACGTGTGTATATCTGTGAGTGTATATGTGTTTGTGTGAGAAATAGAATATAGGACATTACCAAAGTGTGTGCATACGTACGCATCTACATATATATATATATATATATATATATATATATATATATATATATATATATATATATATATAAGGTTGAGGAGGGTATTGGATTTAACCAAACCCAGGAGGATACAGGTAATACCGAGTAAGTGCTGTATACCGACTAGTTTGCCCCAGTCGTTGTATGAACAGGATTGGGTATTATAAGTCGTGTATTAGCGTGTGTATATGTAAATATATAAAAACAAAAAGATAAAGAGAGCAAAGGTATGGTTGGAGAAGTATTTTATGGATAGAGTCTTACAGCTGTTTCTGGGAAGATCCAGTACTTCGCTTCATCGGAGACAGAAAAAATAAAGTAATCTATTATTATATCCATAGGCGGATATGTTTAGTATGAAGTGGTAATGAGTGTGATGTGCTGAAAAAAGAGAGAACAGTACTTGAAGTGTAGTTTCATTCCAGTGGTAAATATCCGTGTAGAAATCGATCATCTCACCACACATATACCACCAAATCTAGTTCTTCTATTCTCAAATTCACAAGAACACCACCTACGCATACAGACTACGTCACTTCTTTCAATCCCTTTCCACCGTCTATAAATAGGCTTGGCAGCATCCTAAAATATGATACTACTAACTACCTTTCCCACCCATCCCTTCCCTTTATCTCTGTCCTTGGTTTATCACTCATACCCCCACCACCTATATACTACACACACGCATTCCTTCCTACTCACTAGACCGTTTAACCTCATGCCCCTATTCCTCCTTCACTCTATATACTCATCCCCTCTACCCTGTTAAGACCAACTGACCATAAATATATCGCTACCATCCTCCGCCTCTATCTCTCCTCTATCCCCTTTCACATTCTGTCTTCATGACTTGACCTAATTACCGCTCACTTTTCACTTGACTTGGCCATTCTTCAAGTAAACAAGCAAAAATCCATTGCAATATGGAATATATGTACCTCTGCTATCTATGCTATATCAACTTTCGCTCCAACATAAATTTCCGGATTATCCACACAAGGATTACTTTGCATGGATTTCTACACGGATATTTACCACTGGAATGAAACTACACTTCAAGTACTGTTCTCTCTTTTTTCAGCACATCACACTCATTACCACTTCATACTAAGAATATCCGCCTATGGATATAATAATAGATTACTTTATTTTTTCTGTCTCTGATGAAGGGAAGTACTGGATCTTCCCAGAAACAGCTGTAAGACTCTATCCATAAAATACTTCTCCAACCTTACCTTTGCTCTCTTTATCTTTTTGTTTTTATATATTTACACACACACATATATCAATGTGCCAGAAGGGAGGCTAGGCCACAGGTTTATTTAGCCAGAGGGGAAGTAGATAAGGAAAGATTTGCCAATGTTCTGCGCCGTGAGGACCAAAGACTCGAGGTATTTCGTGTTGCAAGACAGTGTAGGAGAGAGAATAGTGATGCTGTAGGAGAGAAATGTGTTCGCATGGATGATGGTACGCTTGCATTAAATGAGGATGCAAAGAAAGAGCTCTGGAGATGCCACTACGATAGATTGCTTAATAAAGAGAATGAATGGGAGAAAGAGAGCCTGCCATATGTCGACCCAATAGAGGGACCAGCTATCCGAGTTGATAGTACCAGGGTAGATAAAGCAATTAAGAGTATGAAGACCGGGAAAGCCCCCGGCCCATCAAGAATCACTGCAGAGATGCTCAAAATATCTGGCAGTGTTGGCTATAGCCTAGTCACCCGTATTATGAACCAGGTGATACACGAAGGAGTCATACCCAATGACTGGTGTAGCAGCATCATAGTCAACTGCTACAAAGGTAAAGGTGACGCTTTAGATACAAATAATTACAGAGGCATCAAGCTGTTAGATCAGGTTATGAAAGTTACAGAGAGGGTCATAGCCCAACTAATTAGGGAGCGAATCAATTTAGATGAGATGCAGTTTGGGTTCGTGCCAGGTAAAAGCACTACTGATGCCTTATTTCTAGTGAGACAGTTGCAGGAGAAATACCTAGCTAAGGATAAACCTCTGTACCTGGCTTTCGTTGACATGGAGAAAGCCTTTGACAGGGTCCCCCGATCCCTTATCTGGTGGTGAATGAGGAAACTTGGGATAGAAGAATGGTTAGTGAGAGCTGTGCGAGCCATGTACAGAGATGCTGCCAGTAAGGTGAGGGTTGGAAATGAGTACAGCAATGAATTCCGGGTAGAGGTAGGGGTCCACCAAGGTTCCGTCCTCAGCCCCCTCTTATTTACCATAGTCCTCCAGGCAATCACAGAGGAGTTCAAGACAGGTTGCCCCTGGGAGCTGCTCTATGCTGATGACCTTGCCCTAATTGCGGAGTCACTATCAGAACTAGAGGAGAAGTTTCAGGTGTGGAAGCAAGGTCTAGAATTGAAGGGCCTTAGAGTCAACCTAGCTAAAACCAAAATCCTAATAAGTAGGAAGGTAGATAAAACACAAACCCCTTCAGGTAGATGGCCCTGCTCAGTATGTAGAAAAGGAGTAGGTAGTAACTCTATAAGATGTACCCGGTGCAAGCTATGGACACATAAGAGGTGCAGCAACATCAAAGGCAGGTTAACTAGCAAGTTAGTTTTTGTTTGTAGCAGATGTTCAGGTGCAATAAAGACTGCAAACAAACAGGAAACAACTTCTATCTCATTCCAGGGTGAAAAACTAGAGGTAGTCGATAGCTTCCGCTATCTGGGCGACCAAGTTAGTAGTGGGGGTGGGTGCGCTGAAAGTGTAGCTGCAAGAATAAGAATAGCCTGGGCAAAGTTTAGAGAGCTCTTACCCCTGCTGGCGACAAAGGGACTCTCACTCAGAGTAAAAGGCAGACTGTATGACGCATGCGTACGAACAACCATGCTACATGGCAGTGAAACATGGGCTGTAACTGCTGAGGACATACGTAAGCTCGCAAGGAATGAAGCCAGTATGCTCCGTTGGATGTGTAATGTCAATGTGAATACCCGTCAGAGTGTAAGTATCTTGAGAGAAAAGCTGAACATTAGAAGCATCAGTTGTGGCGTGCAAGAGAGACGATTGCGCTGGTATGGACATGTGGTGAGAATGGAGGAGGATAGCTGCGTGAAAAAGTGCCACACCCTAACAGTTGAGGGAACCCGTGGAAGAGGTAGGCCCAGGAAGACCTGGGCTGAGGTGGTGAGGCAAGACCTTCGTACATTGGGCCTCACCGAGGCGATGACTACTGACCGAGACCTTTGGAAATGTGCTGTGCGTGAGAAGACCCGGCAAGCCAAGTAAGATCGTTGCCAGTGCCCCTGGACTGGTTCTTGTGCGGGTGGCACATGAGATGCACCATTTTGAGCGTGGCCATTGCCAGTACCGCCTGACTGGATCCTGTAGGATTTTCGAGCGAGATCGTTGCCAGTGCCCCTGGACTGGCTTGTGCGGGTGGCACATAAAAGACACCATTTCGAGCGTGGCCGTTTTCGTGCGGGTGACACGTAAAAGCACCCACTACACTCTCTGAGTGGTTGGCGTTAGGGAGGGCATCCAGCTGTAGAAACTCTGCCAAATCAGACTGGAGCCTGGTGTTGCCATCCGGTTTCACCAGTCCTCAGTCAAATCGTCCAACCCATGCTAGCATGGCAAGCAGACGTTAAACGATGATGATGATGATGATATATATATGGGAGAATTTATGAAAAAAACAACAGACGAAGACAGGTGGTGTAAACAACAGATGGATGTATTAGTTTAACACTTGGGAATTGAGAAAGTCTTTGACGTTTCGAGCCTACACTCTTCAACTAAAAGGAATACAGGAAGAAATAAGGAGAGAAACAAGGAGTAAAAAAAATATAAATGTAGTGGTCAGCGATCTATAATGGCGAATATATATATATATATATATATATATTATTATAAAATCTGGTAATTAATCATATATTAATTAATATCGATTAATTATCAGGAGGCCAGCACATCTAAAGAATCAAAGAGATTCAGAAATAGTATCTGCAATCTCAGGGGATTAAGGTACATTTAACAAAAATAACGTTGACCACTAACGTGGACAATTATTGTGCTAGAAATAGATCACATCTTGTGTCTATTAAGACCTAAATTGTTCTCAACATGAAATATAGCAGCATACCAAAACGTGAGCGGGCAAGACATTTAAAATCACCTAAAAAAGCATTCTTAAACAGGAACCGGTTTCGGATTTAACAAATCTTACCATTTGACTATTCCTCTTCAGCCTGATTTGTAATGTAACCGCAATCATCAGAATCGTATACAGAGTTGCCCACCGCCATGGTTGCGCGTGTATATGGTTCTGCTAATTACAGCTTAATGGTAAAATTCAAAAGTCTTCGTTTTGGTGCGCTAATTCCAGGAATATATCTGCAGAAAATATTTACTGCGTCGTATATATTCAGTATGAGAAAATGGGCAATGGGTAAAATATTATTATAAAATCTGGTAATTAATCATATATTAATTAATATCGATGAATTATCAGGAGGCCAGCACATCTAAAGAATCAAAGAGATTCAGAAATAGTATCTGCAATCTCAAGGGATTAGGTACATTTAAAAAAAATAACGTTGACCACTAACGTGGACAATTAATGTGCTAGAAATAGATCACATCTTGTGTCTATTAAGACCTAAATTGTTCTCAACATGAAATATAGCAGCATACCAATATATGTGTATGTATGTATGTATATATATATATATATATATATATATATATGTATGTGTGTGTGTGTGTGTGTATATGTGTGTGTGTGTGTGTGTGCGTATATATGTATATATATATATATATATATATATATATATATATATATATTGATAGACAGGACAACAAAAGAAAGAAAGAGACTTTGATATTATGTAAATAGAGGAATTTATGTGTGATGTGACACTTATTTGGTAGCCATGATAAAACTCCTAAAAGTTGAGTTCAATGTCCTTCAGATTAATTCTAAGTATTTTAGGTTCGTAACATTAAGTTTTATCCTCTGAATTATATTTTTCTAAATACCTTTAGCTTGCAGGTTAAGTTGTGTAAGGTTGTGAAGATTTGTATTCAATTGATATTGAATCCTACATAAAAACATACTCATGTATTATCTTTCGTAGATATCTGATCCTGAGAAGAAACACAAGTAAGAGTTCCATATCAGTATGCCATGTCACTGCTGAAGATAATATGTATTTCACCATGTAAAATACTGATTCATCTGACATCAACAAATCTGGACAAGAATTGTTCTTCCAAAAGCAAAACTCTGAAGATTGTTATGAAGACATAGATACAAAACCATTAATTACAGCATCTGCAGAAGATGGCAGTGTTTCTTATGTCATGCAATAGATAAAAAAAAGACAACCCCTCAACCTCTTGATAAACCTGTTATTGAACAACTTTACTCGCAGTCTATCAAATATAGACACATATAAAATTTCAACCCTTTCTCTTCTGCTTGTTTCAGTCATTGGACTGTGGCCAAGCTGGAGCACTGCTACGAAGAATTGCAGCTGAAGAAATTGTCTCCAGGATTTTTTTCTGAGGCCTGGTACATATTTCACCAGTCTCTTTTGCTAAACTGCTAAGTTACAGGGACGTAAATGAACCAAATGTGGTGTGGAACAAACACAGACACAAAAACACACACACACACACACACACACACATGTATTCACACACACAACGGGCTTCTTTCAGTTTCCATCAGCTAAATCCACTCACAAGGCTTTGGTCAGCCCAAGGCAAAATTGAGGTGCCACATGGCGGGACTGAACCCAGAACCAAGATTTTGAGAAGCAAGCTTCTTACCACACAGCCACACCTCTCCCTTTATATTTAGCAAATTGTTCTTGCTTTTTTCCTTTTTGTTTGAATTTCAGAAATTATATTTTATTTTCTTTCAGTCGGTGAGATCATCACCAAGAAAATTTGAAGAATATATTAAATAATGAATAATTTTTAAATAAAATATTCAATAATTTCTCATTATATTTTTCAGCTTAATAAAGAAATGTAAGAATAAAAGAGTTTTGAAAAAAAGATTACTCACTTTGTATTTATTTATTTCTAAAATTTATAATAATAATAATAATAATAATAATAATAATAATAATAATAATAATAATAATAATAATAATAATAATAATAATAATAATAATAATAATAATAATAATAATAATAACAATAATAACAATAATAACAATAATAACAATAATAACAATAATAACAATAACAATAATAACAATAATAACAATAATAATAATAATAATAATAATAATAATAATAATAATAATAATAATAATAATAATAATAATAATAATAATAATAATAATAATAATAATAATAATAATAATAATAATAATAATAATAATAATAATAATAATAATAATAATAATAATAATAATAATAATAATAATAATAATAATAATTATTATTATTATTATTATTATTATTATTATTATTATTATTATTATTATTATTATTATTATTATTATTATTATTATTATTATTATTATTATTATTATTATTATTATTATTATTATTATTATTATTATTATTATTATTATTATTATTATTATTATTATTATTATTATTTTTATTATTTTTATTATTATTTTTATTATTATGTTTAGTTGTCTATCAACATTTGTTGCCCATTGCTCCCAAAAGTTTGTTGTTATTCATACTGCCACACGTTGTTACCCATTGTAGATTTGTTATCATTACTTAGATAAGCTAACCAGGACCTTGGGGAACTGGTTAGTTTTTCTCCATGTGTAGTCCTTAAGGGCTATGTTGGTGCTTGTTTCGGATAAAAGCACAGAAAAGATGGTGAATGAGAATTGTATGTCCACTGAAAGAAACAGTCGGTTATCCAGAAAAGTGAACAGCCAAATGATAAATACAATACCTTCTCTCGTAGAAAAACCAGCCACAACAACAGCAACAGCAACAACATCTTATGTGAAGTCTATGACAGCAATTTTCCTTTGCTTTTACTGTCACCTTCACCATTGCAGGAGGAAAAGGAATCAATGACAACAAAATGCAACAACATAAGCCAGAACACAACCACCACCACCACCAGTGGCAGCACCAAGTCCACCACCACCACCAACAACAACAACAATAACAACATCATTAATGAAAGAAGACAAGGAAAACCAACCATGCAAATCCACTGTAAACGAGTTCGATTTTGTAGAAGTGACCAGAAAAGTAAGAGAAGACATTTTTATAAACGAAAGTGAATTCAAATGTGATAAATGCATGTTGGAGAAATGAGGCACTAAATATTCCTAGAATTGTCCATCAAGAAATTAATTTTCAGATAGTTCTATAGAAAAGAATTGGAGCCAAATGTAGGAGAGTAGAGCAGGCAACAGAACAGCAAATTGAAAAATGTTTAAGATCGGTTTTGAAGAGCAAAGCTTATGTAACCATAGGAAAGAAATAGAGGACTGTCGAAATGAGGTATGTCCAAGAGGAGGAGAAGGCCAAAAATCACTCAACAGTCGTCCTACCGAGTGACGCACTTATGGTTATTCCCATCTTCCTTGGCAGACGTGCATTCAAAGTTAGAATACTCCCACCAGAAATAAACATCAGCTGGTTGGTGGCTGCAATTTTCCTTGACATAGAAGAGAAAACCATGATTTTGCAAATACAGAGAATGTAGAAGTAGAACTGGTTAGGATTGGGGAAGCAGCTACTAATACAGGCTGAACAACAAAACTTCGAGGCTATCCTGGACTACACGAGCCTATCAAATAGCACAAAGCTCCAAGATATCACCTGTGCAGAAACTCAAATCACCTCAGGATTTTCTGCCCACAGAGAGAGAACTGAGCCCCACAGCTTTCTCCACACCACCACCACAACAACAACAGCAGCAAAACCATCACACTACTACAGCTGCAGAAAACAGAAGCACCGACAACAGTAGCTGCTATAACAAGAAGTAAAAACAATGGAAGCAACAGCATCAAATATAACAAAGCAACAAAAACAACAACATCAGAATAGCCCAAGAAACAACAACAACGACTTTATCAACAGCTGACTCACAAAAGGCTCCACAAGATTTACCCATTCTCTGCTTGGAGCAATCAGACATGTCCTGCAGAGAAAGGAAGCAGGAAGACCCTAATTGGCAAAAGGTTCGCAGATCAAACAAAAGAAAAAGAAACAAAGTAACACCAATATCAACTCAAAAACTGTGAGATGTGACCAAATGGGGAGAGACCATCGAAAACAAATCCTCAAATACCTCCAACAAATGCATCCACACTAGTGCCATCAACAACATCATTTGCACCGCCGCCGTTGCCACCACCGCCACCACCACCGCCGCCACCACCACCACAAACACAGCCTAATTCACACCAACAACTTTCAGATCACACATCTCAACACCAGCAAATGTCAAACATTTTGAACTACACCACAATAAACACCAACAATAAAAAAAAATGTCTAATGGGTCACAGTGATATTAACATTTTGGGAAATAAACCATAAAAGTGATGCTAGGGAGATCCTTACCAACACTGACCGGTCAGCAGTTCTGTTGACATGGAAATACAATCACAAACCAACTGTCCAACTGAAATCCTTATTTCGAAATGACTTTACAACTTGAATATCTTCAATTTTCTATGTCCAAACTCACATCCCATGATCATCACTTCTTAATTCATGTGTCATCAGAGAGATTTGATGTAGATTTCTTTTTCAACTTTGGGGATCAATTTACGATATGGTGCCAATTACCGTTTCAGAAATAACGGTTTTAAAGTAATGGAGATATCGTTCACTTACACATTAGAATTTCAGCCCAATGTTCTCCTTCCACATTGTGCAGATGCAAAAAGTTTCAGCAATACCAACTTCAAGTGTTCTTTTATCCCAAGTCATTCCTTGATATTTTAAAAATGTTGTTTTGTAACTTTATACTTGCATTCATAGCTGCAATTTATTAGGTCAGCAGGAAGAAATCCGAGAGGCTCAACTAGAACAGAACATTTCTAAAGACAAAGAATGGTTTGGGGGCCAAAATATTACTCTTTCTCTGCTGCCATATTTTGATACCAAACTTTGGCTTATAATGCCAACTCACCTTACACAGTGAGGCTTCATACAATTTCACATTACCATTGCCCCTGAAGTCATTTGTTGAAGATTTAAAATGTTAAAGGCGAAAAAATTCTAAAAGAAATTCTTCAGTAGACATAAGACAGCTGCTTATCAATACAACCACTTCACACACACACTTCATCTAAGCATTGTCTCTCCCACTGTGGTCAAGCAATCTACTGAAATAGTAACTGAAGACCCATCAGAATAACAACAGGCAGCAGATGCAGAATAATGGGAAGCGTTTTTATGTTCTGAATAGAACGAAGTCTGTGATTTACTGGAACTTTGCTTTGAGAGTAAATCTATATACGGTCGAATTTATTTCCATCTAATTTTCCTAAGTGATCTGACGACACAGTAAATATGTAACAACATCCAAATCGAGAGCACCAGATTCTCACCCCCATATTAAACAGTGTAGCAACAAAGGAGACAGATGGAAAAAAAATCACAATAAATAAACATGTGCACACGTAAGCAGAATTCCAGCCATTATTTATATCCACGATATATCAACTGCATGCTCCATTAATACCTCATTTACATATATGTATGTATGTGTGTGTATATATATATATATATATATACATATATATATATATATATATACACATACATACATGTATATATATAGATATATATATCTATATCAATAACAAATGAAAGACAGAAGATGGAATATACGAGATTATATTATTAATCACAACAATTGTTTCGACACATCTCGCATCGATTCCTCTTGTGGGACACACAAAAATTGGTTCAGGAGTATCCGGTGGTGCAGACGTATCTCGTTGGGTGATAGATAAATAAAAAAAATCTTGTTAAAATGACTGTTCCATAATGCAACTTTCTAAATGTCTAAATAGTAGAGAGAAAAACAGCCAGACGGAGGAAAATTCTTCATATATATAGAAGAACCAAAAATAAAATTGCAGAAGACAAAAAGAGAAACGAATACTTAATCCATCGAGAAAAGTATTGAAAAGAACCGTTAACCAATATGGATGTATAAACGCCCTCGGGCAAGCAGCATGACACGAGTACACACGCTGATACAAGCATTAGCAAGAATGTGAGCATACGCACACATGAGGTTAGGCGTGTAGCGTACTTCTCTCTCTCTCTCTGTTATACGTACATGGGTGCAGACGTAGCGGATAACAGCTAGCCTTCGGCCGCACTTTGGACCCTGTTGTATCCATCACTCTGATTGGTTGGTATTGGCGCATTTTTTTCGCCTGATCTATTTCGTGCCAGGGTGCAACCCAACCAATCACAGCCTTCAGATAAGGTCGTGTGGGACAGTTTTTCTGAAACCCCGTTTGAGCCGAGAGTATCTTATAAATAGCTAGCTTTTCACCGTCACGTTTGTCAGACCTTCTGACCACAGAACACATAACCAGTTCCAGTGACGACACAACAGCAGCTTTATGGAGAAAACCAACACTTCATTCAACAGCATTCAGGACCTCCATCTACATCGCCTCCAGCTTCTTAGCGTCTACACCAACTTCTGTATGTACACACCACCAACAGCACTCGCACAGGTTCTCTCCACACAGTCTGTGAATTGCTTCACCATGGTTAACAGCGAGTACAACCTGCAAGACCTCCTATACCAAGTAACCGGCCACAGCATCGAAACTTCAGCTTCTCGTGCGACAGTATCTTTTCTCGGCTCTGCCTTGCTGCTACAACTTCTTGATACAGCACCTCAACCTTTGTGTACCTTGAATACGAACTGGTATTTACCATCCTTGCGTCTGGACTTTCTCTCAACATCCTTATAGACTCTTTTCTATGCTCTGTATTTCTTGCATACATCCATGTTTGTATACACATACACTTTGTTTGCATGACGGCCTGTCTATTATTGTGTTTGTTATGTGTGGTGTGTGCGTACAAGTAGATGTAATCGCCTTACCTCGGTTTTCCTTTCCTCGACTGCGAGTCTGTCTTGCGGTATCCAATCCTTGAAGCTTGCCCCGACCCAAAGTACACCAGGAATAGCAGCTGCTTCTCCCAAATGCAGACCGTCGCTTAACACGTCTTGTCCTGACCACAACCCCGTTCGAAAAAGGGCACGAATCCCGATCGAGGCCCCCTCTGCCCTTTTTCCCCTTCCGGTCAACTTGCCCTTCCGGTCAGCCTCCCCAGACACTGACGTCATACCACACGCCACCCTGATCTTAAAGATCACGTTCACCCCTACTCCAATTTGAAGGCGGGCGCCTTACACGTCGAGATCTTCTTTAGCTAGGTGGCTCGTTTCCATCGCACTCTTCATCCGACGAAGTGGCTATCCTGCGCAGATCCAGCACGTGACGCGGCATTCCATCCACAGATACATTGTTTCTGGAATTGACCGCTGTCACTGTTCCCCTGCCCCATTGTGATGTGCAGCGTACCTTTGGCGGCTTGACCCAAACTTCCTCCCCTACTTTCACGCCGGCGGGTCCCTTCTCTTCCTCGCAGAACTCCGGCGTCTTACTGGGATGCCTCCATTCATATTTGAACACCGCTCTGTGCGGCACAGACTCTTCCACTTGTCCAGATCGGGGAGACATGTTGTACCAGTAGACCGCTTCCAGGGGCGAAATGTGCCCCCTTTCAGCCATGGCCTTGATCGTCCGATGGTGCCTCTCAACGATTCCGTTGCCACTCGGCCTATGCGCCGCTCTAAATAATCGTTGCATCTTCCACCGGTCAAGCATCTCTCCCAACGCTTCCGAACGAAACGCCACCCCGTTGTCCATTAGCAGTTCTTCCACAGGACCCCTCTCCAAGAATATCCTGTTCAGAATGCGGGTAATCTCATCGGCAATGCCTGTCCTCAGCTCCCTCCAAATGGCCAGCCGGCCCGGCCCGCAGTTGACCATGCTGAGATACATTTCCTGACGGTAGTGCGTCACATCCACAGCCAGTCTCCTCCAGTTGCACTCTACTGAGAGGTTCCCCTGCTCATGCCCACCCGGGGCGGGGTCAATGGACTGGCATCTGTCACATTTCGCGACCACTTTCTTAACGTTTCTCCTAGTGACGTCAGCAACAACCATTTTCGCCAAATACAGGGTCCATGTAATTCCTTCAGTTTGGAGTCACCCAGCCGACACGCTGCCGCTATCCCTTTCCTTGCTTCCTCCGGTTCCTCCAGCCACGCCCTTTTCACCCTGGTCTTTGCGTCCGCCCTGTTTCTTTCCGAAGGCACGAAAACCACGTTCAGCTTCAGTCCGAACTCGGCGATCAGCTCTCCCAGAACTCCTAGGCGGCGTTTCACCAACATCTCCGCGGCACCTTTCGTCCGGACTCTCTTCTCGCTGGTAATTACTGTTCCTACCCAGCCGACCGGATCTCGATTGAGTGCAGTCCCCATCTCAGGGCCAAGTTCACCCCTTTCAGCACCGCATCTAGTTCGGCAACATTGATGTGGTTGAAGTCGTCCGCTTTCCGTAGCCAGGCTGCATCCTCCACCTCAGCACCTTCGATCTCCAACACAACCCCTATCGCTATACTGCTAGCATCACACCAAACCGTACCGCACTCCGTCTTGGGCACATACCAGTTTCCTCTAACCGGGTCTTCCGCTCTCGTTCTCTCCAGGATTTCCCGCATCATCGCCACCGTCGCCTCTCCTACCTTGTCACTCCAACTCTCCCCCTCTGCTCGTCTCTTGATGTAACTACATGCAATGCGCAACCAACCAGCGATCGGATAGTGTCCGATCAACTTCCCACAAACCGAGAACAACTCTCTCCTGCTGATGCTGGAACTCAGCTCTGGGATCTCGTTTCCTCTCCGGAACACCAGCTCGCCCGATCTGTCTTTTTGTAGCTTCAGCCCCAGCGCAGCTCCCCCCCCCCCACCATCGACTCAGGCGGCTTCGCAATCAGCCCGAACCTCTCCAGGTGTCTCACTACCTCGGTGGCTGGCACTACAGTCTCGTCAACCAAAATGTCGTCGATGTAGGAACTGGTGGCCTTCCTTATCCTCTCCTCTTTCCCTAGGACGGACTTGAGCACCATCGCCATAATTTTCGGAGCGGAATTCAGCCCGAAACCCAGCCTGGTTAAACAGTACGTCCGGCTCTTGTACCGCACCAGCTGGTATCGCCACAGCTTGTCACTCACACGGAGCTGCAAATATGCCGACTTCAAGTCGGCGATCGTCGCTGCCCCGGTCGACTGTCTCCACACACGTAACGTCTCACCGCTAACGTCCGTTGCCTCGCCTCCCGTGTGGCACGACATATCATCGTTCAGCACCGGTCTGACTTTTCCTTTCGTCGGCTGCACCACCGCCATCAGAGGCAGCACTCCACTCACCACCTCCTCTTTCCACGGGACAAGGACTCCTTCCTTGATCCATCTCTCTACCTCCTCGTCAAACTTGACGCCGGCGTGACCTTTCAACGTATGCTGGTAGCAGCTCACCCTGTTCTTTAGTAGTGGGGGCTCGTCCTTCCATCGCCACTCTATCGTCCACCTCCAACCATCAAATGCCGCCTGAAAATCTTTGTCTTCGATGGTGTAAGCGACGCTGTCTTCGAAGGGGCTCTGCTCTCACTGGCGGTCCCGACTCACGGCGCACGATGCCCCCACGCTTCCGAACGTGACCTCATCTCCTGCAATCCTAACGCCACCAAGACGGTTGATGGCGTCCATCCCCAATACGACATCAATCCCGTCTATCACATAGTCGATCACGATCACCCGTAGCCTCAGCGCCGCGCTCGGTAACGCTATCTCCAGACTGGAGCTGCCCCTACAACGGATCTCTCTACCGTCGACCGCCCGGACGCTACTCGTCCCATCCCATTTCTTCGCCACCCTTGGCGTCATGAGGGTAGTCGTGCAACCCGTGTCCACGAGGGCCTTGAACTTCTTCCCCTCGACCTCGACTTCGACCACGGGCAGCGCCTCCACAAGCGCCTCTACTTGGTTGCGGGGAAAGTTTGAGAGGCAGCAACTTCCCCACGGTCGTTTCCCTGGTCGCAATCACGGGCGATGTGCCCAGTCTTCCTGCATCGATAGCAGACAGGCCCCGATTCGGCGCATTCCCTCGCCATGTGCGGCCCCTGACATTTGAAACACCGGCCCGAGAACGGCTGCTGTCGTTGCTCGGTAGGCTTCCTCACGCCGTTCTCAGGCTGTCGTCTGTCAGAACGCGCCTCTGTCGCCGCCATCGCTATCGGCTTCCGTCCAACATGCTGTGTCAACACGCGAGCTTGCGCTACTAGCTTGCTGAGCGCCATCTTTCTCCCGCCACGCAACTGCTGCAATCGGATCCCTACGTCGTCGGGGAATCCATTTACAAACGCCAGCCGCGCCGCTCTGTCCAGGCCTTCTCCCGTAAACCCAGCCAGCGTGGCAAGTCTTCGCACTTCCGCCGCATACTCATCCACCTGTTTTCCCCCCCATCTAATCGTTCCTAGTTTTACGAAGGCAGCGTACTCGCTCTCCGTATACGCTTCTCTCAACCTCCGTTCGACGTTCTCTGCACTTAATCTTTCTTCCTCGTCCATTTCTAGGTAGAGGGTCAGGGCGCTCCCTTCCAAGTGTAGAGCCATGAGACTCGCCACATCACTTATTCCTTGCAGCTTGGCAACGAGCCTAATTTTTCGTATCCAAGCCATCACATCTCCTTCGCCATTAAAAGGCCTGATCACATCGCTGGCGATCCTAATCTTGGTGGCTGCCATCGCGGCGAATTTCTGCACGTGGGGCCGAAATAGCTTGTGGTGGGTGTGTACGAGTAGATGTAATCGCCTTACCTCGGTTTTCCTTTCCTCGACTGCGAGTCTGTCTTGCGGTATCCAATCCTTGAAGCTTGCCCCGACCCAAAGTACACCAGCAATAGCAGCTGCTTCTCCCAAACCTAGACCGTCGCTTAACACATCTTGTCCTGACCACAACCCCGTTCGAAAAAGGGCACGAATCCCGATTGAGGCTCCCTCTGCCCTTTGTTCCTCTTCCGGTCAACTCGCCCTTCCGGTCAGCCTCCCCAGACACTGACGTCATACCACATTATGTTGCACTCACACACACAGACATACAAGTTGACATATCAATAAAACCTTCTCTTAAACCTTTTACCGGTTGTGTCTCTCTCTTTTCCTTTTTGGCACTTATACTCATTCAACCTCTTTTCATGTTTCTTATTTGTATCGACTGTGCGATGCGCTAAAAGCGCCGTTCCTCATCACCATCTCCTGGTCGCACGGTCCTTACAGGTGCACTCATAATTACAAGGCAAGTTAGATATTTAGTAGGTGTCTCGAAGAAAGGGGAAGTTTAAAGTAAATTTAAGTCATCCATACCTTAAAGTAAAATAAAATTACATTAAGTTAACGGTTAAGTATCTTCTTGTTAGTCCATAGAATAGACAGGGATTCCTTGGAGCAGAGACGGCATCTCCTGGAAATTGCAATGTATGGTTTTTACATGTCTAACTATGGACCAAGTAATGTATTATATGTGTGTGTGTGTGTGTGTCAGTGTGTGTATGTTTGTGTGTGTGTGCGCGTGAGTACATGTGTCTAATGTTTGTCTGTCTGTCTGATGTCTGTCCGATAGCTGTGTGTATGTCTATCTGTATCTCTGTCTGTATGCATGTATGTATGTATGTATATATGTATACATACATACACACAACAACAGTACATTTTTATGTTTTCTCATTCGACTGCCCGTTTCCATAATCTTATTATGTTGATGCTTTGTTTTGGCCTTTTTTTAGTTTTCTTTGCTGTCAGTTTTTTTTCCTCTCCAGTGTTTTAATATTCCCAATGTTCTGTTCTTACACTTTCACTGTTCTAAATGCTTAAACACACACACACACGCACACTCACAATATTCCTCTCAACATTTCACTCATATTTCCTCACAAATACACAATTCATTTTCCTGCTTCCATTCGTTCCCAACTTTCTATTCTTGGGTGGAAAACACGTTTCTCTCACTTGCCCATCCACCCTGCCTCTCACAAAGGTTAGATTTAACATTGGTGTTCGGATAAAAAAAAAAGATAAGCAAGTTTTAGGGTCATGCAGTGAGTGACCAAGAGACCTTCATGGTTAAATGATGACGAAATTCTGTTTTAAGCATTCCATATAACCACTTGTAACTGTTTCTTTTATTTTGGGGGAGTCTCAGAAATCTTTTACGAATTTGTGTTCCACACGAGAATTCATACAATTACGCAAAAGGAAAAAGCAAAACATTTTGCATGTGATTAGAGACTAGTTGGCTATTGTTTTTAGCACATTTTGCGACCACCTGATACCCTCCTTGTTTGTCAAATTGAAGTATCGATGTTTTTCAATATATTTCTCCTCATAAACACATTTGATGGTCCATTACTGGGATTTAAGCCAAATAATTGCTTAAATTTGCTTCCATTGCCTCCTGTCCCCCTCCCATCCAAGTCCCACTACCAAGGTTCATATATTTGCACCTGGCTTTAAGCATTCCGTATAACTCCTCATAACTTTTCCTATTTTTTGGAATTTTCTGGATACTTTTACGAATTTGTGTTCCACACACGAGAATTCATATATTTAGGAAAACACAAAACGAAAAAATGTTGCATGTAATTAGGAGCTATTTGGCTGTTGTTTTTAGCACATCTTATGATAGCTTCCTTGTTTATCACTCTGGTGCCTTGATGTTTTTCAATGTCTTCTTTCTCTTCATAAACACGTTTAATGCTCTATTACTGGGATTTAAGCCAAAAATTTGGACTGTCTGTATTTTAAAAGATGATTTAAAAAGTCGAAAAATTAATAACAAATTAGTTTTTCACTTTAGTATGAATTCCTGTGTGTAGAATACAAGTTTGTAAACCTTTTCTGAAAACCCCGAGCGATAAAAAAAAAAAAAGCTATGAAGGATGATATGGAATGCTTAAAACAGAATTCCACCAAAACGAATTTTGAAAAGGTCTATCAACCTTCACCCTCCCCTGCCCATCGCCTCCATCACATTCTAGGGGAGCTAACTTTTACCGTCCTATCTTTATTCTCTCCCTTGCATCGTTGGATTTGGCCGGAATTGGTCCTACTCGTCCCATCATACACCCCACCACTCACATAACAGACACCCTGCTCCCATCGCCCCCTGTCCCCTATCCCCATCGAAGTCCCTGTATCAAGGTTCATATTTATTTTTTAAGCATTTCATATAACCCCTCATAGCTTTTCCTGTTTTTGAATTTTTTGAATATTTTTACGAATTTGTGTTCCACACACGAGAATTCATGTTTATGAAAGCAGAAAACGAAAGAATGTTGCATGCGACTTGGGGTCATTTAGCTGTTGTTTTTAGCACATCTCGCGACCACCTTATACCCTCCTTGTTTCTCACTCTGGCGTATTGATGTTTTTCAATATCTTTCTTCCCATAAACACATTAAATGGTCTTTTGCTGCGATTTAAACCAAAAGTTTGGACTGTCGATATTTAAACCTGCTTTTCAAAAACAAAATCGAAAAATTAAACACAAATTTGTTTTTCTCAGTTGTATGAACTGCCATGCGTAGAACACATATTTGCAAAACTTCGTTTTGAAAAAAAATTGTTGTGAGGAATTACATGGCGTGCTAAAAAGATAATTCCGCCAAAAGATTCTGTCAGCTCTCGTCCTCGCCCTGTCCACTTCCCCCATCACATTCTAAGGGAACTAACTCGTATTTCCCTATCTCACTTCTCCCCCTTCCATTATCGCATTGAGCCAGAATTTGTCTGAGAGGATCAACTAAAGCAGGAGAAAATTTCTAAGATGAAGAATGGTTTGGGGGCTATGATTTTAATATTTCTCTGCTGCCATATTTTGAGGCTAAAATTTGGTTAATAATACCAACTCTCCTTTAATATTCATGTATAAGGCTTCATACAGTTTCACATTACCATGGCCTTTTAATCATTTGTTGACGATTTCAAATAATATGGGGAAGAAATTCTAAATGAAATTCTTCAGTACATTTATTCACCCCCAGCACTCCCGTAATAGCCTGCCTCCATTACCTCCTTCCCCTTCCATCAACCGATCCCTACTGCTAAGCTTCATATCTTTTCATCCGACTCCCCCCTTCCTCCACCATCCCCTCCCTGTCTAAATTCTAACCCTAATACTGACCCCACTGATGCTGCCAGTTCACATCCAAGCTGACTTCTCAGCCCCCATACAAATCGCTATTTGAAGACCATCGAATGTCACTTGTGTAATCCATCACAGGAGTTGCATTTGCATTACTAAGGTCCAAGCTGAAGGTTTTTCAAATTGGACACGCATCCACTGCCACTTCAGCCCCAACATACTTCACAGGGCAGAACCTTGCTCTGATGTCCAGATTCATGTTGAGGATTTTGCTGCTACCATCCAGATATCCGTGACTGCAATCCAGTCATGAACACTTCACTCCATCTGGTTACTGTATATCATTATGTATGCTTTACCAGAAGTCCTTGAGAAACATGTGTTTGGTTAGAATTATAATCAAATATATTCACTCATGTTAAAGCCCTGGTCATACATACACAAATGTGCCCCACTGGTTTTCTTTTCTGATGACTTCCAATAAAATTGATTCCAGTAAAATTGGAATTAGTTGTAAACATTTTTTTCACAGGAGCGAGAGAGGAGGTTCAGGAAATTTAAAAAAGTCAGCTATGTGTCCTCATGTCCTTTTAAAAGATGTGTATCTTGAAATGAAAATTTCTACAAATGCATTTCAGAGGGTGTAGCTTACGATTATATCTGAATTTAATATGAGAATAAAAATTAGTTCCATAGCACAAATACGTATTGAAACACGTCACATTTAAAAAAAAATTTATTTCACAACAAATTCCAAGATAATCGAAAAATATGAAATGTATTTGTAGAAAATTTCATTAAAAATTATACATTTTTCTGAATGTTATAAAGGGAAATGTTTGGGGCACATATGTGTAGGTATGCTGCAGCCAACTCATGCCAGTTACTGTATATCATTAGACATGCATTACCTGAAGTCCATGTATTTCTTGAAATGATTAGAGGAGATACATAGACAATCTGTGCCATCTCAGCCAAGTGTTTTCTACTACAGCCACTATAGCTTCTATTATAGAGTGACCTAGGTCTTGTGAAGGGAATTAGCGATAGGAAACTAAAAGAAGCTTGTTGAATGTGCATGGGTACATGTGTTTGAGTCTCTTTGTGTTGATGTTGGGCGATATGAACACATGGGTCATACAAGTGTATGGTTCCAATCTTCTATACAAACCATGTCTGGTCATGGGGAAGTATTACCTTCTTGACGAGAAGGGCATCTGGCCTTAGAAAATTAGCCTCAACGAATTCTGGCTAACCCTTTTAAGCATGGTAAACCGGATTTTAAAATGATGAAGATAATGATAATTTAACATGCATAGGCAATGTTCCAGTTACTGATCTCGTTTACAAGCCACTGCTCAGCCAGTGGCCAAAGTGGAAAACTCTGGAAAATGGTACTGGATAGAGGAATGGAACCCAAGGCTACTGGGTTACAAAGCAAACTTCATTATCACGCAGCCAAATATGCTCTTTATATAAATACTAATTTAGTCAAAACTGAAGTTTCACACCATTTTCATTCTAAATTTTAGCATTTTTGTTCTTTATTGACCATATAAAGAATGAAAATAAGAGAAAGAACTCAAGAAACCTCTATTGTGTGCTTACATAGATACATAATGTTTCTTATGCTACTGCAATCACTAAAGCTGTACTACGAACACAAGGGACTTAACTGTGCAGATCTCTGTGTAACTGACACCAGGTGTTAACTGATCATTATGTGTCTCTGTCACTGTCCATTTATTGTTTATCTGCTGTAAAAACACTCTGGCCATTTGCTTGGAATACTTTTCTTCTGTGTCCAGACTGATGTCTATCTGCCATTTCTCTGTAGTTGTTAAAATGCACTGAATATATTGTGGTGGTCATGCTCAGAAAAAAGCAGACAGAAGATGAAATTATTGTTAGATCCAATTCCACATAAAATCTTAAATGGTGACATTTTTTAATGTCATTGGTAATATTCTAGTGAGTAGCAATTATCTTGTTGAGTTGGTTTCCTTTTCCCAGATATAGTAATCTTGGTTTCTTTCTTAAATAATCCTGCGTCACAAATGAAAGAGGAGAATGTCAACTTTCAACAACGTGATGAAATGACACAAGACTGGCTTGCACTGTGTGCCATGTTGAAGTGCCTTAATATCAGTATCCTGTGATATGACAGAACTGAAACCAGATATAAGAGTCTGTTTCCATACAGGATATTTGATGAATATTAAATTCTTAATTTAGTAAAATTGAAATTGAGGCAAAAGACAAGGAGAGAAAGAGAAAGACAGAGAGAAAGAGAGAAAGAAAGAGAGAGAGAGAGAAACCACTACAGATATAGATACAGATGCATACACATACTTATATATACACAGATCATCATCATCATCATCATCGTTTAACGTCCGCTTTCCATGCTAGCATGGGTTGGACGATTTGACTGAGGACTGGTGAAACCGGATGGCAACACCAGGCTCCAGTCTGATTTGGCAGAGTTTCTACAGCTGGATGCCCTTCCTAACGCCAACCACTCAGAGAGTGTAGTGGGTGCTTTTACGTGTCACCCGCACGAAAACGGCCACGCTCGAAATGGTGTCTTTTATGTGCCACCCGCACAAGCCAGTCCAGGGGCACTGGCAACGATCTCGCTAGATATATAAATATATAGAAATATATACATCAGTCCACTTATGCAAGAATGAATACATGCACACACACATAAAGATTCATGCACACACCTGGTAGTATAGAATGAAACAGGAATCTACACCAATGAGTTAAAGGGGAGTTTAGAAATACAAAATAATTAATTACAAAAGGCAATCAGAAAAGAAAGAAAACATTAATAAAAATAGTTTATAATAATAATTATAATTGAAATCATGCATACCTACACACTCACACATATATATATATGTAAATATATGTGTGTATGTGTGTGTGTGTATACATACATATATGTATACATTTATACACATATGCACACACACACACACACACATACACACACACACACACACACATAGACACAAAAATAAACACATATATATAGATGTGAACAAGTATTCAATAGAAGCATATATATATCTTAGTATATCAATGATTACACAAATAGAAAAGCAATTCTGCAAACACTTCCATTAGATTAAATTTGCCACCTATATTAACGATACTAAATGAAGCAATGAGCTGACAGAATCATTAGCGTGCTGGAGGAAATGCTTAGCAGCATTTCACCCATTGCTGTGTTCTGAGTTCAAATCCTGCTTAAATCGACTTTACCTTTCATCCTTTCTGGGATATATTGAATATATCCGGAGTATTAAAACTAGGATTGTAATTTACTAAGTATAGTTATAATGATAAATATAAATCTATGTATATTTAGTAGTGCCGAAAAGATTTGTATTAATGAAACGGCCCATGTGTTCATTTCCCTGATTTTGTTTTTTCCATCGAGTCTACTTCCCACAATTAACTTGGTTCTTCTGAGATATTCTTGCCTACAGATATTCTTGTTGTTGTTGTTGTTGTTTTTTCTTCTTTCTTCATATTTGCTTTCCATTTCTCACCGAGTGTTTTCCGTACACCTAGGGCAGAGAAGCTCATTGTATGCATTCCTAGTTTACACATGCAAATTCACAGGTAAAATATGTATTTTAAAAAGATAAATAAATTCATGAATGGATGTTGTTTGCACAGCCATTTTGCTCTTCTCAGCACATGAGTTGTTCCAGTTAACATGATTTTTCACACTTCCTGTAGGGATGGTAAGCCAGGTATCATTTTCAAATAGGTTTCAGTACCTTTTATTTTTATCATTCCTAGAGAACCTACAATCACTGGTATGGTAGTCGCCTTGAAATGCCACATTTTTTCAATTTCTATTAGCAAGTCTTTATATTTATTGATCTTGTCAAATTCTTTCGCCGCTATATTGTGATCACAAGGAATACTCATGTCAATTAATAAACACACCTTTTTTGTCTGATCACATTTTCTCCCTCAGTCACAGCTTCAGGATGGTGTTTATACCATTTGTCAGCAGTTTTGATTTTACAATGCCGACATTTTGTACAGTGTAAATACTGGCTGACTGTCATGTCTTGCTTTATATTCTACAGGTGCTAAGACTCTACACCCTGAGATTAGGTGGTCTATAGTTTCAATCTCACCGTTACAGAATCGGCATTTTGGGTCAGCTCCATTTTTTTTATCATGTTGGCTTGGTAGTTCCAGGTTAAAAAGCTTTGGTCTGGAGCAGCCAATATGAAACCTTCACTCTCAGCTTTTATCCCTGAGCTTCGTAACCATTGATGTGTGTGTTTCTGGTCGACATCAGTTTGTTTGCTACTTATTATTATTATTATAATTATCATTATTATCACTAATATTATTATTATTATTGTTATTGTTATTGAGTGAGAGAGCCTACACACATACACACACCCACACACACACTGGCATGCACATACATGCACACAACAAGGTCTCAGACAGACAAATGCAGCCTCCATAGCAGACTAGGACACTGCAAAGTCACTGGAAAGATTGCAAATAGCAACAAAACAGCTTTGACAAAAACAACCAAACAACAATAAAACAAACGATTTACTGTTTAATCCCTAACAGACAGATTTAGTGCTGACAGTCTGGGCTGTGTACCAGGTATTAGGCTGTTCAGTAACTATATAATTATACATACAAGCAATTTGACAGTGTGTTTACAGACTCTTCTTAGTGTGGTACATTTGAAAACATGGTGCCGTACAGAGTGAGACATCACACTGCTCACACACCCAGTGTTTTGATGTGGTCAGTACTGCTTCCTGTCTGCAAGGGGTTAACCAAGTTAAACAAATAATTGTTTTGTTAGTTGGATATTTAACCAATTGACTAAAAATAGAGGAAGGGAATTGAACCAAGGCGTGTGCTGATAACACAGGCTTAATGACTCACTCTAGACACGACAAAATGCATGTCTGCATGCATGCATTTAAGATATCCGGCCAATAGAGAAAGAACTGTTTTTAACCTCGATTCAAGGTGCTTTCATTGGAATTTCAGCATCATATTGTTGTAAGTATGTATGTATACTTTCCATAGAATAAACAAAAAATTACATGCTTTTTAAATATAAGATAAGGAGTGGTTAGTTGAACTTTGATTTTAGGTCAGTGACAAATATTTGAGTGCCTACTTGAGCACTTCGTGCAAATTAGAAGCAAAACAATTGAATAGTCCTTATAAGAAACATGAACACACATACTTATGTAATACAAAAACACACATACATGTACTCACACACACATAGGTTACTGATATATTGTATATATCCAAACACTACATGGACGTGTGTGTGTGTGCATCCATGCAAGAATATCCATCAAAGTATATAAGCCAAACAAATTCTTTGTCAACCGTTCAAGCAGGATTTATATTTCATAATAAATTGGTTTTCTTTATTTGTTCTTCTGTAATAGAGTTCAATTATCTGTGAAATTTTGAAATTTTGAAGTTTGGCAGTTCCATTCTGGCACATGTGGCTACATGTCCACTTAACGCAATTTTCCTGTATTTATTCGTTGTTTCTTCTTTACTTTTGGATAATCAGTCTTCTCCAAAATTATAATCTCATCTCTCTGATGGAATTTTTCAAGCATCCACAGCATGTTATGGCATAAATTAAATTTTAGGAATTGCAAGAGAAATTTTCTTTTATTTTGAAAACTTGTGCATCCTTTAAATTGGAATTCCAAGCCTTCAGTTGAGTACAGACAGGTGCCGCAGTTTGGTTTACCATATTTTATAACCATGGGGCTGGATAATCATTTGAAAACCTTTGCCAAAGCTGGAATATTCTTCCAAAGTCTTTGGTTGTTTTTAGCTTTTAATGATAAGTTGATTTCCTTGTATTTTCTTCATTTTGGAGAGGAGGGGAAATTATCAAACAAAATAGGTACATTATTGTCTTGTATAAAAAGCACCATTTGAGTATGGTCGTTGCCGGTGCTGTATGATTGGCTCCTGTGCCAGTGGCACATAAAAAGCACCGTTTGAGTGTGATTGTTGCCAGTACCACCTGACTGGCCCTCGTGGAATGGTTGGTGTTAGGAAGGGCATCCAGCTGTAGAAACTTTGCCAGATTAGATTGGAGCCTGGTGCAGCCTTCTGGCTCGTCAGCCCTCAGTCAAACTGTCCAACCCATGCCAGCATGGAAAGCGGACATTAAATGATGATGATCATTTAATGGAGCCTGGTGTTGCCATCCGGTTTCACCAGTCCTCAGTCAAATCGTCCAACCCATGCTAGCATGGAAAGCGGACGTTAAACGATGATGATGATGATGATGATGATGATCATCATCATCATGATCATGATGATGATGATAATTTCCTTATCTCAAGACTTTCATACTCATGGGGAATATTTGTGTATGCCCCAGCATGGCCACAGTCTAAAGACTGCAACAATTAAATGATCAAAAGAAAGAATAATTGTATTTTGAGTGATTGTGTTTGGTGGGTGATTAATTAAATCTAAATCATCTCAAATAAAACTTTGATTGTGTTTCAAGAAAGGTTTTCGTAAGATGTCCAGAAAATTGCTTGTCTTGTATGCTTTCCATGCAAAGGCCTGCAATAATCAATCTCAGTTTCAAATCATCTGGAGGCAGTCTTTCAATGGGCTCAGATTTACAGTTGCTTTTACAAGCTGTACTTATGGCTTTTATTTTTGTGAATCTTGGGTAGACCACAGAATTTGCTGGTTTTCTATCTGAAATTGCTTATATAGTCAAATAAATTGGGTGTCAAACATTTGTGGTATTTATTCAAGAAAGCTACAGCATTAATTTTCATTGTTTATAGTTGTCTATTTAAAAAAATTTTTTTTTTCATAATATTAATTATTTTCAAATTGATTTCATGTTTTATGATACATTTTAAGCCACTCAGATTGATCCAGAATATAACTTTCCCAAAATATTTTGTTTTAGTGATTGTTTCAGCTTATCCTTATAACTTAGCAGGGAGCCTACCACAGAATCCCTTTGCTTGAGGGCCAGTTAATATATTGGAATAGTTTTCATACAATAATATTGTCCAAGCTTTAAAAACAAAAACAGAACTTTCCATTTTATCAACCTTGCCCCACCTCCTTCTCCCATAATCACAAGAATTTGAAGTAGCAAGAATTATAAAACCTGAAGTATTCATTGGCTGAAAATATAAAGTGGCAAGAGACAATATCCTGTTTATGTTTCCTTTATATTTTGTTCCTTTCCAGTATATAAAACAGTTGAACAGAAGAACACAGAGAAATTAAATGAAATTCGTCTCTCAGAACATTTGATATAGAAATTCTTATTTGCCTTGCAAAAGATTTGAAAAAAAGAAAAAGGAAAAAAATCATTATTTCTGAAGACTAACCAGTTTCCTTCCATCTCCTACCATGCTGCTTCTTCCATATTGGAGTATTTTAGTCATAATATTCCCTCAGTTAATAAGTAAGTTCTCTTTATTATTTATTTGTGCAATCATTGTGGTTGGGTGTGGATGATTAAGAACTATCTTTCCCTCACCTGTGTTTTCCATTCAGTTTCAACTGTATTAGTATCTTGAACAATAACCTCAACACAACTAAATTTTAACATTTAACCATTCAAACCAGCCATCCAATACAAATATTCCAACTGTTTTATGTTCTCGACAATAGTTTCAGTCACTCTATTACAGAGGCAGCACAGTAGAGACACTTGCTCATTCCTAAGGTTAGCCCCCTAATTCGTGGCCAAAGTGTGGTCTTGCACTGCCAGTATGGTGCTCTCGGTCTCTTTTTCCAAGATTCCTTTCTTCAGCCAGTCCCACCTATGTTTTCCGGCAACTTCTGTTGTGGCTACATGGAATTGATTGTGTAACCCCTCCATGCCCTCTTTCTACTTTTTCCCTTTTTTCTCTGCTTTCAACACTCCATCATTCCAAACTGACATTAGCAAGGTGTCCTTACTTTGGGATACATATCTCCTTAAACTCTAAAGTTCAACACATATGTAGTCTTGCACACTTATCACTCCTCTTCCTCTATTTGCTCTCTTCATGTCTAGGTGGTCAGTGTCTGCACATGGATGATGGGCTCCATGCATCTTTAGGAGCTTTCTTGTCTTCCTGTCCAATTCCATTAACTCCTCCTCTGTCCACTTCAAGATTCCAGTACCATACCAAACAGATAGTCGTCATCATCATCATTAAACATCTGTTTTCCATGTTAGCATGGGTCAGATGGTTTGACAGAATTTGGTGAGCCACAAGGCCACATCAAGTTCTGATGGCAGCTTTGGCATGGTTTCTATGGTAATTTGTATTCCCATCATCAGCTTCATTATGGCAAAGTTATTTTGCTAAATTCTTCATTATTTTCAAAATTAATTGACAATTGCAATGTATTTCAACAGAAATATGCTAAGAAATGGTTTAATGCTATCACCTGACTCTTGAAGAATTTTTGCACAATTCCCTCTGCTGCAATCAGTCATTTCAACTTTGTGTCTTCCTGTCTGAAGACAATTCATTTGCATCATTCTTGGGGACTCGGAATGACCACAATATTTTTGGCCAAAACTAAAAATCTTAGTCTCAATTACAATTACCTTGATAAACTCCCTTCTAAATTTATTGAACTGAAATCAATTTCATTTTATAATAACAAATCAATAATATATTATTTCTTGATTATTAGTTCTCCAATGTTAAGGCACATGACCTAGTGGTCAGGAAACTAGGTTCACAATCATAAGTTCATGGGTTCAATTCT
Source organism: Octopus bimaculoides (assembly GCF_046866305.1). NCBI lineage: Eukaryota > Metazoa > Mollusca > Cephalopoda > Octopoda > Octopodidae > Octopus > Octopus bimaculoides. The sequence goes on along the minus strand of NC_142953.1, from coordinate 19,660,249 downwards.
CTGGGATTGGGGGATACATTGTGTCCTTAAGCAAGGTGCTTCATTTCATGTCACTCCAGTCTACTTGGCTGGAGGCAAGTACCAACCTAATGCTAGTACTTTAATTTTATCAGCTGAGTACACTGGGGTTTAGTGTTGGTACAGCCCTCTTTCCTTCCAGCTGTCATATCCTGGATGTTACACTGTATTAATAGCAGGAGGTCTCAGAGGGTGCCCACGTCTGCTCAGGATTAAACAGGCAGCTAAAACAATTAGAAAGAGCATGTTACATGCTGTTACTCAGGTCATGGATCTCACTACAGTCTGATGATAGCTGGTACTGGTACCATGAAGACAAGTACCACCTGTTCCATGGTCGGAAACTAAACCAGCTTCCCCACTTGAATAGCTCACTACTCTTGTGAGGTGGGCATCTGGACAAGACCTTTTCAAGGATGGATGTGCTTCCTGTGGGCCAATGGCCATCCAGTAGGGGAAAGGCAATGGCAAGCCACCCCAATATCTCTGCCAAGAAAGCACTATGAGAAAGTCAGGATGAAGAAATGCTGTGGCTTCATCCGATGGGAGGACTCGTACTTAATTGGGAAGATTTTCGTTTTAGTCTCATTAATGCACTGCAAAAATGATGATGATGATGATGTTTGTCTCAATATGGAAAAGCTGTTTGAATGTCGACGTTTGAAGACATTTGTAACTGAAGTTAAAAAAAACATAGTAATTAGAGAGAGTGTAAGCTATAGCTTTTTGTTTTTTTAATGCACAAAAAATTAAAATTATTTTTTTTCTGTGCCTCTGATTAAAATTTTCGAAAAACAAACCCAGCCACATTACTTGGAAAATAATAATCTTTATTGTGCTGGTTTTTCGTAAAATTTTGCGCATGGGAAAGGCAACAAAATCGTCCCTCCCCACTTTGAATGGGATATTACTATCTTAAAAAGTAATAATCGATTATCTCGGTAACCATGGGAGTTGGAGGGCAATAAAAATCTCCTGAACATGAGCGGACCATGCTGCCGCTCTGTGCTGAATTTCACGCGATTTCACTGCACCATTCTCGAGTTAATCTGCCGACACTCACTCACTCAATCAAGAACACTGCAATTTATAGTATAGATGACAGCTTAGGTTTATTTCTATCTGACAACGAAATACCGTAATCTAATTATAATCTGTGATAATCAAGGAAGACATTAATTACATATAAAAGGATTATAAAGATTTGTGTTGCTAATTACTGAGTTAGCCATTTACAGCTGAGTGGACTGGAGCAGTATAAAATGGAATGTCTTGCTCAAGAACACAATGTACTGCCAGGTCTGGGAATTGAAACCAGAATCTCATGATTTGTAAGTGCAACACCCGAAGCACTAGGCCACACTCCTTCACTGTGGTGGTGATGTTGATGATGGTGTTAGTGGTAGTGTCGTGATTGTAATGATGGTGGTAGTGGTGGTGGTGGTGGATGTGGTGGTGATGCTGATGGTGTGGTAATGATGATGATGATGACGACGACGACGACAACGATGATGATGATGATGATGTCCCATTAAAGTAATAGTTTAGTCTTTTATTGTGAGATTTCTGATGTTTAATCTTTTCTTTCTCTTCTTTTTCCATTGTCAGCATTGATGGAAATATAGAAGACAATGGTAAAGAAATTTGGGACATAGTGATTAAGTAATTGTTTCCCCTGTTTTAATATCAACCACTCAGTCATGAAATTTGAGTGGATGCTGTAATGAAAAATTAATTAGAGAATGTTACAATCAGATTTATGTCTCATTCATGTATAAAAGCTAATTTCCTTGAGACGAAATGTGTGAAGAATTCAAATTCACATAATAATTCAGATTTTCATGTTTTTTCCTAAAATTATTCTAATATTTTTTACTAGTTTTCTTCACATAACTACGTAAGTGCCCCAGCATGGCCACAACCTCTCACTGAAACTTATAATAGGATAACTATTTCCATGGTAAAGGGTTTTTTTAGGTCTTTTACTTGTTCAGCCATTGGACTGTGGCCATTCTGGGGCACTGCCTCGAAGTGTTTAGTCAATCAAATCAACCTTTGCAGTTATTTTTTAAAGCCTGGTATTTATTCTGCTGGTCAATTCTGCCTAATCAATAAGTTACAGGGACATAAACAAACCAACAGTGGTTGTCAAGCACACACACACACACACAATGAGTATTTTCAGCTCCTGTTCATGAAGTCCACTCCCAATTCTTTGGCCAGCCCTGAGGTTATAGTAAAAGACAGTTGCCCAAGTTGCTATGCCAAAAGGCCTGAACCCAGGGCCATGTGGCTGAAAAGCAAACTTCTTACCTCACATCCACACCTTCCCCCTTACTCTAGCCTTCTTTCCATAACTGGGGTGGGACATGCCCACAGCTTCCGGTTGTAACCAATAATACAATATTAGTATAACTATTCACATCATAAGAGTTTTTTGATGCTTACTAAACATTTAATAAATCTGTTTTTTTCATTTTTCAAACCATTTTCTAGTTACCGAGGCCAGAGTATGGAATGTAATACTTTGCTTTCGTGAGAAATACAATTCTGTTCGCATTTCTTTGGACAAGGTTAAATATGTAAATATAACAAGTAAGGAAGAACAAAAGTGTTTCATGACTGAATTTGAATTAGACAATGCAACAAAGCCAAGTTTTGCAGAATCTGATAAGGGTAGAATCAATGAGGTAAGTAAATTGAAATATATATGCACACACACACACTCATCATTTATGACAAACAAAATTTTAAGTGCTCCAAATCATTTCAAACCATAGAGATACAATGTTTTGGAAGATTGTTATAACATGGCATGCATCTTCATGTAATTCTTTAAGCATTTTATATAAATCTGCCAAATTATTGAATCTCTACAGCATAAAAATATCAGGAACACTTTTTCAAATTTTGTGTATATTAAATGACATTTATTTCTGACTGTAGTGAGTACTTCTTTGTTGATCTTACATATATATATATATATATATGGGAGAATTTACGAAAAAAACAACAGACGAGGACAGGTAGTGTAAACAACAAATGGATGTATTAGTTTAACTCTTGGGAATAGAGAAAGTCTTTAACATTTCGAGCTACGCTCTTCAACAGAAAGAATACGGAGAAAACAAGGAGAAAAACACGGAGAAAAAAAATTGAATGTTTTGGTCAGCGATCTATCATATATATATATATATATATGTGTGTGTGTGTGTATAAATATATATATATATATATACACACATACACACACACAGTATGGTTCCGCTAATCCACTAACAGCTAATTAGCGAAGCTAACTTTTCATTTAGTGGATTTGGATTAGCATTGTCGCTAACCTTGGAAACTGTTAGTGGACCAGTTAACTTCCACTAAATTTAGTTATGCTAACTTTAAGTCAGCTAACAAAATTCATACCTTTGTTCCTATCTGTTGTGGGCATGTCTCAAAGAGTCTGTCAGGCACGCTATTGGCTGACTACTTTTACTTGGGAGAAGATGTGATTGGTCAACACAGCAGCAGCAAGTTGACCAGTATTGTGTAATTCTACAGTTTTGAGTTTTGTTCACTTATGATTTTGTAACATTACAGACAGCCTTACATTGTTAGTTGCAGCAGTGTACATTATCCTTATGGGAGGTGAAGACGTTTTTGTTTGACCTGAGGATGAAGGGCCTGTTGAAGAGTCTGCAACAGTTGTGGGAGAGGCAGAGGTCATTGAGGTTGAGAGCCAGGAGTCTCAATTCGTGACCCCACATGGTGGACTACTTTGTCCTTATGTCAAAGAATAATAGGAACATCAAAATCCTTTAATTCCGGTGCATCATGTACCAGCCCAAGGAGGCCACCATCAGAGGACAAGTGGTGAGCCTCTACCATTTGAAATTGTATGTCAAGAAGAAGTACCCAGGGCATGCCATCCAATTTGAGGAGAGGATCAAGGCCAGAACTTCCTGCGGGAAACACAGACAATCTTCTGGCAGCAGTGCCAGGAGCCAGTCATCACAGCCATGTGCAAAGAAAGCATGCTGGCACTGGTGTCTGTCAGTCTATGGGGGACAGAAGGATTGTAGACCTGTTTGTCGACGACATGCTACTGCTGCATGTAGTGTAGTCCTCCACCTTGGCTGAATCCCAGCAAGATGTCAATATCCCACCGCACTCTGGACAGGATGATCTTGGCCAGCTTTAAATAGTTTAGAGGAGTATGTAAAAACACCTATATATACATACGTATATATATATATGTATATAAGCTCCATGCCTTGATCTGAATGTCCTACAAAAATGAAGAATTTTATTTTCGCAATTATCTATAGGCACCACTTGGAAAAGAATGCAAAAACAGCCGTAAGATTTGTCACATCACCTATTTGTTATGTCATGCTTTGTATATTAAAAATTAAGCTTTAAATGTGGTTCCATTAATGTGTTTGTTAATCTGAGGCTTTCTCTATTTTCTGATTATTTCTGTGTGTGTGTGTGTATATATATATTCCACTCGTCATTAAATCTGCATCTTATGGTTATAAAATACTACGATCAAATGTCCTGTCTCCTTCCACCAACAAAATTTGTACAAACTGCTTGCTCACAAAAACCGTTTCAGCTTGCGTGGAGATGTGGACGAGAGTCTAGTGTTTTTTTTCTTTTTTTAGTGGGGCTTGTTCATACTCTGCATTAGTTTATATACAGGGACAGTGAATTATTTCCTCATTGATTTTAAATTGCTGCTAGACTCCTTGATTATTTTATAATTTTCACCTAGCAATTTTGTGAAATCAGTCACTGATTCCAATGGCATTATCCATAATAATTACAGGGTGAGTTGGCCTCTACCAGCTGTGATGGTGTGAGCATTACTGATTAGTATTAATTTCCTATACGAAATTAGCAAGCTCATCTAATGCATCTTGCTCATAATGAGGAGGGTTTTCTCCCCTGTCAATACAAAGAGACTTTTGTGGCCAAGGAGTCTATGACTCTTATTTCTAGCAATGCTGGTGGTCATTGCACTCTTAGTTTTGGTGAATTATTTTCATGTTAGTTTTAAATTGCTGCTAACCACCTTGATTATATATATATATATTTAGTAAAAGGAGTAAAACGCATATTTTAACTGAATACTTTTATTTCCAACATATGTTTCGAAGTTTACAAATTATACCTTCCATAGGAGTAGGTGATGTTGATAAGAATATAATCTTCTCTTCAGGGAAATGCATGGGAACCAGCTTAAACGTAAGACATTTTAACTGAATATGAGAACTGTAGTTGGAGAAGGTTGTTATGTAATTTATTTGAAGAAGCTGTTGGAGGTTGGGACGCTACCAGACAGTACGTTGGACAAGAAGGGAAGAAAAGAAGGAAAGAAAATTCAGTGTAAAGTTGGGAGATAATAAGATGATTTAAATCCGATAAAAATTGGAGAGGAATGTTATGTAAATAAGGGGAGTTAATCTTGTATTTCTACAAATAGTGTTGGCATAAATGTGTACAAGCATATATACACATGTATACGCACATACACTCGTATACATATATATATACACATCTAAACACATACATCCAACCATATACACATACATGTACATATATATATTTTTTAAAAACAAATATATACAAACACCTACACATATATAATTTCATACATATACATGAATGTGCACACACGCACATATGTGCATACATACACGTATACGCACACACACACATATATGTGTGTGTGTATGTATGCACATGGATACATACACGCATTAGTATACACACCTTAGTACGTATATACACATGGTAGTTGATATTAAAGCAGTGGAATATGTATAGGAAAGTGATTCTTATATTAGTAAGATATTAAATGATTGATAATTAATTAATAATAAAGTTAATGGGTGGTCTATTAATCTACAGAAATGGATTATGTTATTAAGTTAGATGTAAAAAAAAGATGGGCTGGAGTAGGGGTTGAATGAGTAAAAATTACTTGTAAAGACAAAGTTAATATTATTATCAAAGTTTACTTCGGTGATACTGTTCCATATCTGTTAATGCAAGGGTTTTCCGAGAGATGAAATAGAATGTTATGTTGATCAGTAATTAATACGTCATAGAATAGAGAGAGGAGAATATTTAAATGTTTGGGTTACATCTTGCGATGAGAGGTAAACAGGTGAACTAGGATTGTTTTCAGAATTTTAGATGTTTCTAGGAACGTTTAAGATGATAAATTAAATTCGTAGATTTGGAATACTTTTACTAATATAACTATGACCATGATAAATAACTCTTATTATTGCTGAATAAATTGAAAGTAGTAAATGAATGATATGGAAGTACAATGAAGTATGAAATCAAGTGAATAAGGTTAATTGGGCACAGCATATTAGACATTGTAGGAGGTAAAGTTTATGATGAATTTGTAGGAAAGTGGTTATACACCATTAGGTGTACTCCGCTTCCGTACATTAAATTTCTTGAAGACACAACGCAACAATATTTATTTACAGTGGAATTCGGTAGCTCGTCGCCTTTGGTTACTGAGACGCCGTCAATGAAGTTCGTGGTTATTTGTGTAGCTCTGGTGCTGGAATGTTGGAGAGAGCTCGGTGGGACATCTAGGCTCAACGGAGACCAGCGAACGAAGAGGGTGAGAAAAGGCGCCGATGTCGAACTCTACGCATGCGCATGAGACTCTTCCTGTATTCCTTCCGGAACTAGTCCCTGCGCATGCGTGGATAAAACTCCGGACATGGAACATATAACAGTCGTCTGCTATGGGTGTCACTACAAATTAAACTGAAAATAATGTTCTAGTGTTTATTTATAGATGTAATTGGTGTTCTAATTTAGGTTTACAAATTAAGAGTGTTTAGATAACATATATCAAGCGAAATCAGTCTATGATATCTTTTTACATATAAAGGTATAATTGCCATGTATTACATAATTGCCAGTATTACATAAAGGACAAAATCTTCTACCTTTGTCAGATGGTCTAGAAATGGAAATATATATATATATATATATATATATATAATATACAAGAATAAGGGCAGAGAATCGTCAATTAATAATAGAATTAACAATTAACAATTCTGCCAAGTAGTTCAGTATGAAAAAAACCTTTATCGGTAAGACTATTTATCATTATAAATATACAGGGATTAGCAATTGAGTTGCTTCTCCAACATACTGAAAATTTAGAAATAGCAGTCAAAGAACTACTGATTCCAAACTACAAATTTTCTCTAAAGTGGATGGCGATATTTATGGCACACATAGAACAAAAAACCGGAGGGAAAAGCGTAAACAAACCAAGCCTTTAGTTAATTGGATACGAATCGTTTCATGGTTAAGTGAATGGAAATTTCACTATTCCAATCTTCAGCCTCAATATTCTGATAAATTTGAAAGTGTCTCTAAAAAAATTCACGGTAATCTTTGGCCATGCGACACCAAAAATCAACGATAAGAAAGGCACTTACGAATTCATCGGCTAGCGAGTTCAGGCACCTCACCTCAAAGAAATCTATTCCATGTGCGTCACAAATAGTCCCGTATGAAAAAAAGTTCCGTCTTTGAGGTGAGGTGCCTGAACTCGCTAGCCGATGAATTCGTAAGTGCCTTTCTTATCGTTGATTTTTGGTGTCGCATGGCCAAAGATTACCGTGAATTTTTTTTAGAGACACTTTCAAATTTATCAGAATATTGAGGCTGAAGATTGGAATAGTGAAATTTCCATTCACTTAACCATGAAACGATTCGTATCCAATTAACTAAAGGCTTGGTTTGTTTACGCTTTTCCCTCCGGTTTTTTGTTCTATGTGTGCCATAAATATCGCCATCCACTTTAGAGAAAATTTGTAGTTTGGAATCAGTAGTTCTTTGACTGCTATTTCTAAATTTTCAGTATGTTGGAGAAGCAACTCAATTGCTAATCCCTGTATATTTATAATGATATATATATATATATATATATATATATATATATATATATATATATATATATATATATATATATATATATATATATATATATATATATATATAATTTTGAGTTTTTAACCTTAGAAATTGAGTCTCTTTACAATTTAACATTTTTTAATTACATGTTGCTCAAGGATGTCCAATGGATGATGACCACCACGGACTGTTGGTCAGCCCACAACAGGTCCTACCTGGGGATGACTGCACACTGGCTGAACTCCAAGACCTGCATGAGACAACATGCTATCCTGGCCTTCCCTCAGCTCAGAAGACATCACATCTAGCCATGGTGGACATCCATTACAAGTTGCATCTGCAAGACAAGGTGACCAGGACCACGATGGACGATGGCAAAAACTTTGTTAAGGCATTTATGCAGTTTGGTACAGAAACTGAATCCTTTCCAAACACTCCTGAGACTGCTACCGATCTAGACAAGGAGGGCGTTGAGGACGAGGACCTGGACATGGATCCCAAGGTTGGGCAGACTCACAGCACAGAGGCAGCAGACAGCATTCTGAAGGAAGTCAGTGGTCCTGGAACTCTACCTATGACGCTGTTGCCCTCAAAAACCTGCTGAAGAAGAATAGGGTAACTCTCCACAAGGTGATGACACAGCTGAAGCTGCAGACCTTCACTGATTCTGATGTTGTCTTCCTGACAGAGTATGCCCAGGTAATGTCCAATGTTACCAAGGCCTTGGATAAAATGCAGTGGGAGGACCAGGTTGATCGTGGGAGCCTTCTGCCAACTGTAGTGACTACCATCATGAAGTCGAAGGAGGCCAAGTCCAGACATCTCCTGTACTGCATTCCTCTAGTGGACGCAATACAGGCAGGCATCACAAAAAGACTTGCACTCCTCCTAGAAGACTTGGAGAGCCAGCTGGCCATTACCTTCCATCCCAAGTTTTTCTTGTTCTGGCTGGAGCAGTATAATAACAGGCCAGGTTAGCAGAGTGAGGAATGTGATAGAGAAAGCCACAGAGACAGCCCCAATGGAGACCAATGAGGAAAGCAGCAACAGCAATGAGGACAAGGGAAATGATTCTTTCAGCAACATCACTTTGTTTTCGGGAGAGCAGGAGCCACGGGTCACTGAAATTCAAGTTGCAGAACTTGGTGAAGACCTGGCTGGAGGCCATCTTGAAGGCTTGATTGAAGTAGCCTTTTTGGGTAAGAGGGTCTGGATTGACCTGTTTACCAAGTATAACACCACCATCCCAACCAGTGCTGCAGTTGAGCACTTATTCTCTATAGGCAAAGATATTTTGAGGGCCAAAGGAGCCACTCTGTCAGATGGTAACTTTGAGAGGCTGATGTTTATGAAGGGCAACCAGCATTACACTGAGGTGATGGAGTAAGCCCAGCCAGGGTAGTACACTTTGATCATCATCTGATCTTGGCATGATACCAATGCTATACTATACCTTTTTGAGTCATTCAATACTTTTTGTTCAGCAAATAAAGTATATGTAAGGGAACGACCGTGCGAACTCATAAAGGAGAAATGGTGACGGATGGAAAAACAGAGGACTCCTTTTATTTAAACGCGTCACACGGTCGAACACAAAATATATCGAAGATGATATACATAGTATGTTATACGACGATAACATATGTGATCAGCAATGAAAGACCACAACCGTATTAGATGAATAACAGAAATATTTATTATGGCGTTAAAGATGTATGTCTGTGTGAGAGTGTGAATGCGACATATAAGAACATAATCAAAGACAGGCCATCATACAAAGAAAAGTGTGTATGTGAGTGATACATGTGTGTGTATGTGAAATATTACAGCAAATAGAAAGAGAGTCAATAACACGTGAGCAATTTTATACCAGTTCTTATGTACACTATAGGAAAAGTTCTGTATGCGAAGTTGGGGAGGCTGAGTGTGGCAGGGCTGATCACTAGTTGTGATGTCGTGGCATCGATGCCGGGCCGTGATTCTTGTTATACAGATGTTCGTCGTTTGGCAGAGCTTATCACTAGTTGTGTTTTGGCTTCGATGCCAGGGCCTTGAGGACAGACGTTTATCGCAGGCTGAAATCTCTTGTCTGTTTATTATAGTGGTGAAGCTAAGTCACCTAACAGAATCGAAGAGAGAGAGGTGGTTTGGTGTACATAGTAAGTCGTGTGACGCTGGTGGTGTAGAGGCTGCTTGGTAGTAATCGTGTTGGTCATGACGATGGTGCTGGTTAGTAGTCGTAGACTCGTATTGCTGATGTGGCGACGGCGGTGGTCATCGTTGGCTGGACGAAGCTGTTGAAGTGGTCGCTGGCTAATTGTTGCTGCTGCTGTCGTGTGGTACACGGAACAGTCTCTAAGAGAAACTGGACCGAGACAAATTTGGTGGGTATGAGTTGATCTATTTATAGCGAATTATTGGCTCACCAGATATCAGAAATATACTCTATCACGTGACCTTATTAAGGGCTGTGATTGGTCAGTTTGCGTTCTGGCGGGAACGGTTCGAAGAAGTTGCCGATTCGAATAATGATCAGTCACGTGATGACAAGGTTAATGTTTTCCGCTACGTTCGCGTTTGTTTATATTTAAATGAGAAGAATGGCGATAGCAGTTTTGTATCTAATGGCGATAGGTAGTTTTGTATGTAATGGCGATCGAGGTGTTAGTTTCACTACATATATGTTGATTGAAAAACAAATGTTTAATTTCATTTGTTCATTTAATTATTTGTGTACACCTTGATTATCATCTGATCTTGGCATGCTATGCTTTCTTGGAAAGCTCTATATCTAAGCTACGGCATAAAAATGTCACCTTTCTTGATCTGTTTTTAGGGGTTTTACAGCCATTGAACCAAACTGAAAATAAATAATTTATTCATGCATGAAGAACTTTGGAAACAAGCCTGTAGGTGTTTCTCTTTCGTTGGGGAGGCACAAGGTGTGAGAGTTTTCTTGTTGCTTTTGCTATTATTGGATTTAATCCTTTTGCTTTGGTCAAAGGTACAAAAATCCAGTATTTAAGACCTTAATAATGTGTGTGTGTGTGTACACTACTCCAAAGTTCTGATTGTACACCATAAATGCTTTACCATCATCATCACCATCATTGTCATCATCATTGTCATCGTCATCGTTGTCATCACCATCATCATCATTATCACCATCATCACCATCACCACCAACACCACCATCATCCTCACCACCACCACCACCATCATCATCATCACCATCATCATCATCATCACCACCACCACCACCACCACCACCATCATCATCATCATCATCATCATCATCATCATCATCATCATCATCATCACCACCACCACCACCATCATCATCATCATCATCATCATCATCATCATCATCACCATCATCATCATCATCATCATCATCATCATCATCATCATCATCACCATCACCATCATCATCATCATCACCATCATCATCATCACCACCATCATCATCATCATCATCATCGTTGTCGTTGTCATTGTCATCGTCATCATCGTCATCATCATCATCATGCTCATCATCATGCTCATCACCATCATCATCAACATCGTCATTGTAATCATCATTAACCTATTTTAAATAATCTGTTGCTCTTAATTTTGTTGATTTATTTTATTTTAGGCACTTGTTCGAAATCATGATCTTCAAGAAGCGTATTATGCCGAATGCTCGGGCACTTTTTGTAATGGGACAATAATCACATTGCAGAAAAGTAAGCTGTTTGCCTTAAGGCTGTTTTTTTTTATGTTTGTTGTTTTGGCTTGTGTTTTCCTTTTCAACTCATTAAGGAATTCTTTTGTTTCACACACAGACATTGAAGAATAAGGATTATAAGATTAATGGGCTCAACTATCAAAGATCAATTTCAGGAGTTCAAATCTTATTGCTGCCATTCAGTCCCCAGGAAAGACACATTATTCTATGCTTAGAGGTTCAATTCACAGTTGTGTAGTCAGTAATGAGAAAGACAAAGAGTTACAAAATCAATATCTGTAATCAATCAGTAAATCATTATTTGAAAGTTTCAACAACTTTTCCAATTAATGTCAACGTATGAAAGTGGATATAAAAGTAATATTTTCTAAAATGGCTAAAGCAGTAAAGTTTACTCTGAGATTAAGATTTTGCATAAATAATTTAAGGGTTCATTTATGAAAAAGACTTATTGGAATTTCATTATTTAAATGAAGAAAGGAAAAATCTAGGGGTAATTGTTGGAGACTCTTAAAGAAAAGGCGAAGAAATTTTAAGACAATGGAATTAATTTCTCAAAGTAATTTAAATGATTATCAAGAAGGGAAGTCTGGTCTTTATTTGCAGGTAAGGGGGACAACAATGGTTATGCTTCAGTCTGTTAGACCTCATTAGGATAGTTTAGTTATTCCAAATGACACTGATTTTTACATATAGAAAAACTACAGCAAATAAATTTGAGTCAGTACATTTTGTATATTTAATATTTTTTTTAATGAGCTAAGGGAGATAAGACAGAGAGATCAAATGGCATGAATTTGCAATGAAGTGAAATTTTCTCAATTAAAATTTATTCATATCACTTTTTCTCTCTAGTCTTAATGCATATATTCTACATTCACCCACCACATACGTTTCAATATACACAAATACCATTATTATTATTTTGCCAGCTGCAGAAACTCTGCCAAATCAGATTGGAGCCTGGTGTAGCCATCTGGTTCACTAGTCCTCAGTCAAATCGTCCAGCCCATGCTAGCATGGAAAGCGGACGTTAAACGATGATGATGAGTATTGTAAAAATGGTGCCGTATAAAAAAACCATTCACACCAAAAGCATATAGAAAGTTTGTTTACATATAGAAAAGCAAACACGAACGATTATAGTTCTTAAATTTGACCAGAAAAGGGAGACTGATTTGCTGGTGTAAAGGTAATACACTTAGCCATGTTAGCAAAAGAATGTGGGTTCGACTCCAATGCAGATAGGAAAGCCTTTTTTTCTGTTGAGGGCTTATATGCCCCTTTATTAGATTATTTTCCTTAGTCATTGCACGATGATCCCCATAAGCTTTAAGCTTATATAAAAAAATACCATTATATATATATATATATATATATATATATACGATGGGTTCCCTTAGGTTTCCATTCACTAAATCCACCCACAAGACATGTGGCTGGGAAGCAAATTTCCTCCTACACAGTCCCACCTAAATGTAAAAACTGTAATAAACTATGGTAGAAGATCAGAGACAATATTTTCCAATCATGTTCTTATAATTTCCTTTGAAATCTTCCTCCTTATAAAAGTAATTGACGTTTTAAGTTTATTCATTTTGAAACTTTGTTGTCACTGATGTCCAGTTTTCTCCCTCTCATTTCTAGTGGCAAACTGGACTGTTGAAGTTACACGTAGTCACATACATGATGATTTTAAAGATTATTTTATTACTTGGCATGGTGAGTTGGTCAATATCACGTTTGGAAGAAATTCAAGAAAGTCAAATGCATCATTCTTTCTTCTACCGTCATCCAATCGTGGGTCATGGGTAACTGTTTCCACCAAAGGAAAATTTTGGTTGGATAAAAAGGTGAGCCAAACGTTTATTTATTTTATTTTCATTTCAAAAGAAGTTTCCCTTCTTCACTCAACTTCAACATTTTACATGTTTCCAGGGCTTCCACAGTTATCTTTTCTTTTTTACTTGTTTCAGTCATTAGACAGCGACCATGCTGGGGCACTGCCTTGAAAGATTTTAGTTGAACAAATTGGCCCTATATTTTTGCATTAAAGACTGGTACTTATTCTATCAGTCTCTTTTGGTAAACCACTAAGTGCCAGATAATTAATAATTTCTCCACAGGTTATCAAATGGTAGTGCAGGTACACACACACACACACACACACACACACACACACACACACACACACACACACACACACACACACACACACACACAAACATACACTCATACATGATGGCCGTCCACTCGTGACCGAGGAAGACCATTGCTGACCTTCAGGAACATTGTGCGGTCTAGGACTAACTTACATTTTGCATTTATGGTTCTGTTGGTGGCTAATGAGCCCTGCTCTTGACAAGCATACACGACTGCAAACATTGCAGACCAAACGTTCCCCATTCACTATACGAGCCGTGCACTTTCGCGCAGCTTGCTTAAATTCTTCATGCTGGATACGGGCTCTCTCAAAAGTGTTGATCCCCTCCTTAACCTGCTTCCTCCATGTGTGACGATGACAGACATTGTTCTCCCAGTCAGTGTTCTGCATATCACAAGCCTTTAATGAGGACTTGACACAGTCCTTAAAGCGCAGCCTTGGTTTCTGCCGGAGTCTCCTTCTATTTACAAGTTCTCCATAGAGCATCTGCTTAGGAATCCTGCTATCCTTCATTCTAATAAGGTGTCCAGTCCAAAGTAACCAGTGCTTGTGCACCATCGCCTCAATACTCAGGATATCAGCTGTCCTCAGGATCTGTGTGTCTGGAATCCTTGAGGTCCAGCCAACATTGAGAATGTGCCTGAGACATCTCTGATGAAAGCGTTCAAGGACCCTTACCTGACGTTTGTACAGAGTCCATGTTTCACACGAGTAGAGGAGCGATGTTAGTACACAAGCACGGTACACAGCAACTTTTGTTTGCCTTGCTATGCCATGCTGGGACTAGACACGAGACTGAAGAGACCGGAAGGAATTAGTTGCTCTCTGCAACCTGAAACATATTTCCTCATCCAGGGAGCAAGAATGGCTGAGTGTGCTGCCCAGGTAGACAAACTTGTCTACTACCTTCAGAATTGTTCCTTCAACCAAGATAGTTGGTTTCACATATGGATTTCCTGGTGCAGGTTGGAACATTACAACAGTCTTGTCCAGGCTAATGCCAAGTCCAAATGCCTTGCAAGAAGCAGAAATGCAATTCATGAGTATTTGCATGTCATCCACTGTATGAGTGACTAAGTCACAGTCATCTGCATAAAGGAGGTCACGAATAATAGACTGGAGAACCTCTGAATTGGCAGCAAATCGGCGAAGGTTAAAGAGGCGGCCAGAAGATCGATATCTGACATAAATTTCCAGAGAGCTAACCTTAGCAAAACCATGAGTAAAAGCAGAAGCAAAGTACAAAGAAAAGAGAGTTGGGGCAAGGATGTCACCCTGCTTGACACCATTCTCTACAGGAATGGGTCCCACCATGCCACCACCAACATTGACCCAAGCTTCCATCCCATCATGAAATGATTTAATTATAGATATAAAGTGATCTGGACATCCAAGTTTGCCAAGTATTTTCTATAGAAAGGCCCTATTTACAGTATCAAAGGCCTTTGTTAAATCAATGAATACCTGGACAAGATCCATATTCTGCTCATAGCACTTCTCCTGCATCTGTCTTGCTGTGAAGATCATATCCATTGTCCCTCTACCAGATCAGAAGCCACATTGAGATTCAGATAAGACATCATTTACGAGACACCCATTCAGACGAGTAAGAAGAATATTTGCCAGAACCTTGCCAGCAGCTGATAATAGAGCAATACCTCTGTAGTTACCACACGTTGTTCTGGCTCCTTTTCCTTTATATAGAGGAAGAATAATTGCATCCTTCCAGTCCTTAGGGATTGCACCATCCCTCCAGACTACACTAATAAGTTCATGAATGGACTGTGTGATATAATTACCACCAAATCGCAAGACCTCAGCACAAATTCCATCCTTTCCAGGTGCCCTACCAAGATTCAATTTACTTATTGATGTCATTACTTCATCTATTGAGGGCGAAGAGTCTAAGGAGCCAATGACAGGTCTTTGTTGCATAGTATCAATCACTGTTTCATCCACAACTGACTCATGGTTTAGGAGTTCAGAGAAGTGTTCGATCCAGCGACCTGTGATTTCTGTTGATTTAGTAAACAGGGTGGAAGACTCCTTGGAAAGCAAAGGAGCTGATGTGGAGCTCTTAGGTCTATAAGCTCGCTTCATAAGATGGTAAAGCTTCTTGCTGTCATTTGCATCAGCAGCAGCCTGAACATCACGAGCAAGATCCTCCCACCAAGTGTTCTGCATCTTCCTGAGAGATCGCAGCAGTAGTGATTTTACACTGTTATAGTGGGCAAGTGCTAAACTTCGTTGCACAGTAGACAGTTCTCTGTGTAGCAATACACTGTGAGCATGGCGCTTTACCACCAATAGTGGCTGAACTTCAGCATCATTCTCGTCAAACCAGTCTCTGTGTCTGGCAGTAACATATCCCAGGGTTTCGGCTGCACATTGTAGAACGTGGTCTCAAAAATCCTCCCATGCTGCAGCAGTTTCAATGCTGGACAAGCGAGTCTGAAGTTCTTTCCTAACCACAACATCATATACCTTGTGGACATTTAGACGGTGAGGAATGCTGACTGGTCCTCTTCTCTCTTTTTAACTTTAATTACCATTCGGAACTTTGCTCGCACCAGACTGTGGTCAGTCCAGCATTCTGATCCATGGAAGGATTTGACATTACAAATGTCATAAATGTCGCGCTTGCGGATGATGACATAATCCAGCAAGTGCCAAACTTTGGACCTTGGATGCATCCATGTTGTTGTGTGATCATCTTTGTGCATAAAATGAGTGCTTGCGATGTAAAGTCCATGTTCTTCGCAAAGCTCAAGTAGCATGAGACCATTGCTATTCATTTTCCCTACTCCAAAACGTCCTAGAGAGTTCCATGTTTGCCAGTCTGTTCCAACTCTGGCATTAAAATCCCCCAGTAGAATGACTTTATCAGAATTAGGGATTTTTCTAAGTATGGCTCTCAGCTGGGTATAAAACATTGTTTTATCTTCATCACAGTTAGTCAAAGTAGGTGCATAGGCACTTATCAAAGTAGCAAACCGCTTACCCTTCAAGTGCAACCGTAGCGTCATTATACGTTGATTTATAGGAACAGGAAGCTCTTCCAACTTCTTAAGGATATCAGATCGGACTGCAAAACCAACACCAGCCTCTCTGCGCTCCTCCTTCTGCCTTCCCTTCCCAAAAAAGGTGTATCCACCTCCTACTTCCTCAAGCTGACCATCATCTTCTAGACGAGTCTCTGAGAGTGCAACTATATCAATTTTATAACGGTTCAGCTCACGAGCAACAAGTGCAGTGGGTCTTTCAGGCCTACAATCACTCTTGTTGTCCAACAGGGTGCGCACATTCCAACATGAAATGTTTAAGTTCCGTCCAGATTTTATAAATAAAAGACTCTTTGTTTTTCGAGCGCAGGGTGGACATCCGTCAGTCGCGCTAAACTGACCAGATATGGAAAGACAGGCAATTTTTGGTTCACCTTTTCTAGAACCTCCCCGGTCTCCGGGTGAGCAGTGCCCTCTCCAAATGGAGCTGCTCAGACACCCATGCAGCAACCGAATCCTACCACTGTCTTGGGCGACAAGGAGACGACTTTATATCTAGCATGGGCCGCCTACGTGCAGGTCGCTGACTACATGCTTCCAACCCGTCAGGTCTGCATACTTCACCACCTTCCCATCACCGCAGGACTTCCGAAAAAAAAAAAAATACATATATATATATAAAAAATAAAAATGTATTCTAAAAATGAAGAAAATATATACTAAAAATAAGATAAATATATATATAGGAAAAAAAAACGCACATGTCGAGCAGAGGTCGGCAATGCCTGTGCTGAGTTTTAGTTCCACTGAGGCTTGCACAACACCTCATAGACCCTCTCCACTTTATTGACATTATCCAGAGACAAGCCGGAGCAAGATGTCTGGTGCCAATATAAGTCGCAGGCTCAGGGATGTGGGAGTGCCGTAATCTCTAGCACAGACCAAAGATCCCCAAAATGTCTAATGCCATTCCCTGCATATATTTGGTTTTATATCGGAGTGACCTTCTCCTAGAGACATACTTCAACAAAAGCTGAGGGGTGCCTCACTCCCAGTGGTCTTTCAGCACGCAGGACACCATCCCGGAATTTCTGCATACCCGTGCTATTGTTAGATAGCCGTTGAGCCTGCACTAGGTCCATCCGAGCTTTCGACAGGTCTTGTTTTTAATCCTGCTGGGTTTCTAGAAACCCTCCTCACCAGGGTAGCCTGGTGGGGGTGCCAGTTTAGTCGCCGGCAACCCGACCATGCAACAGGTTGTACTGGATTACATGTTACCAGTAGCACTTATGAGAGCCTCATACGTGACCTGACATGCATACATACATACATACATACATACATACATACATACATACAGATACCTATATATATTATATATATATATATATATATATATATATTTGGATGGAAGACAATTGGAGCTTGGAAGACAATTGGAGATTGGAGATTTCTGCGGGACAACCTGTTGAAAGCCACCGACCAGATTTGTGGGTGGTGTAAGGTCCCCTCCCAACCCAGAGTAACGTGGTGGTGGAACAAGGAGGTAGACAGGGCTATTAGACAAAAGAAACAAGCTTGGAAGGACTGGAAGAACGGTGGTAGCAGGGAATTGTACCAATGTGCCAGAAGGGAGGCTAGGCGACAGGTTTATTTAGCCAGAGGGGAAGCAGATAAGGAAAGATTTGCCAATGTTCTGCGCCGTGAGGACCAAAGACTCGAGGTATTTCGGGTTGCAAGACAGTGTAGGAGAGAGAATAGTGATGTTGTAGGAGAGAAATGTGTTCGCATGGATGATGGTACGCTTGCATTAAATGAGGATGCAAAGAAAGAGGTCTGGAGATGCCACTACGATAGATTGCTTAATAAAGAGAATGAATGGGAGAAAGAGAGCCTGCCTTATGTCGACCCAATAGAGGGACCAGCTATCCGAGTTGATAGTACCAGGGTAGATAAAGCAATTAAGAGTATGAAGACCGGGAAAGCCCCCGGCCCATCAGGAATCACTGCAGAGATGCTCAAAATATCTGGCAGTGTTGGCTATAGCCTAGTCACCCGTATTACGAACCAGGTGATACACGAAGGAGTCATACCCTATGACTGGTGTAGCAGCATCATAGTCAACTGCTACAAAGGTAAAGGGGACGCTTTAGATACAAATAATTACAGAGGCATCAAGCTGTTAGATCAGGTTATGAAAGTTACAGAGAGGGTCATAGCCCAACTAATTAGGGAGCGAATCAATTTAGATGAGATGCAGTTTGGGTTCGTGCCAGGTAAAAGCACTACTGATGCCTTATTTCTAGTGAGACAGTTGCAAGAGAAATACCTAGCCAAGGATAAACCTCTGTACCTGGCTTTCGTTGACATGGAGAAAGCCTTTGACAGGGTCCCCCGATCCCTTATCTGGTGGTCAATGAGGAAACTTGGGATAGAAGAATGGCTAGTGAGAGCTGTGCGAGCCATGTACAGAGATGCGGCCAGTAAGGTGAGGGTTGGAAATGAGTACAGCAATGAATTCCGGGTAGAGGTAGGGGTCCACCAAGGTTCCGTCCTCAGCCCCCTATTATTTACCATAGTCCTCCAGGCAATCACAGAGGAGTTCAAGACAGGTTGCCCCTGGGAGCTCCTCTATGCTGATGACCTTGCCCTAATTGCGGAGTCACTATCAGAACTAGAGGAGAAGTTTCAGGTGTGGAAGCAAGGTCTAGAATTGAAGGGCCTTAGAGTCAACCTAGCTAAAACCAAAATCCTAATAAGTAGGAAGGTAGATAAAACACAAACCCCTTCAGGTAGATGGCCCTGCTCAGTATGTAGAAAAGGAGTAGGTAGTAACTCTATAAGATGTACCCGGTGCAAGCTATGGACACATAAGAGGTGCAGCAACATCAAAGGCAGGTTAACTAGCAAGTTAGTTTTTGTTTGTGGCAGATGTTCAGGTGCAATAAAGACTGCAAACAAACAGGAAACAACTTCTATCTCATTCCAGGGTGAAAAACTAGAGGTAGTCGATAGCTTCCGCTATCTGGGCGACCAAGTTAGTAGTGGGGGTGGGTGCGCTGAAAGTGTAGCTGCTAGAATAAGAATAGCCTGGGCAAAGTTTAGAGAGCTCTTACCCCTGCTGGCGACAAAGGGACTCTCACTCAGAGTAAAAGGCAGACTGTATGACGCATGCGTACGAACAACCATGCTACATGGCAGTGAAACATGGGCTGTAACTGCTGAGGACATACGTAAGCTCGCAAGGAATGAAGCCAGTATGCTCCGTTGGATGTGTAATGTCAATGTGAATACCCGTCAGAGTGTAAGTATCTTGAGAGAAAAGCTGAACATTAGAAGCATCAGTTGTGGCGTGCAAGAGAGACGATTGCGCTGGTATGGACATGTGGTGAGAATGGAGGAGGATAGCTGCGTGAAAAAGTGCCACACCCTAACAGTTGAGGGAACCCGTGGAAGAGGTAGGCCCAGGAAGACCTGGGCTGAGGTGGTGAGGCAAGACCTTCGTACATTGGGCCTCACCGAGGCGATGACTACGGACCGAGACCTTTGGAAATGGGCTGTGCGTGAGAAGACCCGGCAAGCCAAGTAAGATCGTTGCCAGTGCCCCTGGACTGGTTCTTGTGCGGGTGGCACATGAGATGCACCATTTTGAGCGTGGCCGTTGCCAGTACCGCCTGACTGGCTCCTGTAGGATTTTCGAGCGAGATCGTTGCCAGTGCCCCTGGACTGGCTTGTGCGGGTGGCACATAAAAGACACCATTTCGAGCGTGGCCGTTTTCGTGCGGGTGACACGTAAAAGCACCCACTACACTCTCTGAGTGGTTGGCGTTAGGAAGGGCATCCAGCTGTAGAAACTCTGCCAAATCAGACTGGAGCCTGGTGTTGCCATCCGGTTTCACCAGTCCTCAGTCAAATCGTCCAACCCATGCTAGCATGGAAAGCGGACGTTAAACGATGATGATGATATATATATATATATATATATATATATATATATATATATATATATATATATTAGATAATAAAATGAATGGTTTATACCTGGTAGCTTACTGGTAAAGCATGGCCTCTTTAATAGTGTTCGTTATGTGTATGGCAAATGAGAGACGGAAGATGGAAAATATGAATGTTCTAATTAATCACTATCGATCTCTCACGAGTGGGATACTTAACTGGTTCAGGAGCATCCAACAGTGCAGATGTGTCTCTTTGGGTGATAAATAGACATAACATGTTAAAATAATAGTTCTGCCATGTATAACATAACTTGGGCCATGATAAGGCACTCAAAACCATATCATATCATTTCCAGGAGATTCTGTGGACCAATGACAGGATCATTAATCGAATTTCTGAAAGACTCTCAACATACCTGCATGCATCTAAATGCACCTTTGCACAATGCAGGGGCAATGAATCTGAGTAACTGTTAATATGATTTACCTTAAGGTATGAAGGAATTAAGTTTAGCTTTAACCTCTCCATTTTTATAAACACCAAGTGGTTATTTAACTCGCTATGTGAATGTATGTGCACAAAACCAGATGTATGTGTGTACTTGCATCTTCACAGAGGCTTATATGAGTGAGTGTGCATGCACCATACAACTTATGTGAGGGCATTTATACATCCATATCCATTAAGGGTTATCTTTAATACTTCTTCCATTGTATTGCATGCTTGCTTCTGTTTTGCATCTCATTACCATTGTCATTTAACGTCCACTTTTCATGCTGACATGGGTTGGATGGTTTGACTGAGGACTGGAAAGCTAGGAAGCTACACCAGGCTCCAATCTGAATGCCCTTTCTAATGCCCTGGAAGATCTATGAGAATGTAGTGGGTACTTTTTGTGTGCCATTGGCATGGGAGGCAGGTGGTACTGGTATTGATCATGCTTGAATAAGGCTTTTTACGTGCCAGTGGCACAGGTGCCAGTCAGGCGGCACAGCATCTATTATTTTATTATTGATCTTCTATGTTAATGAAGCATTATACTTTAATTTTCTGCTTTTCTTTAAATGAAATGAAAAGATACATTGCGGCACTGTTATTTTAATGAGTTATGTCTATTTATCACCTGAAGAGACACATCTGCACAGTCAGATGCTCCTGAACCATTTGTTACGTATCCCAACTGTGAGGGATCAACGCAAGATTTGTCAAAACAATTGTAGTGATTAATAAAATTTCTTGTATCTTCCATCTTCTGTCTATCATTTACCACACACACACACACACATACACATGCATACACACACACATGCATACACACACACACACACACACACACACACACACACACACACAACACACACACAAATATATGTACTAGCAAATGCACCTGTCCTTTGGATGGTGTAATTCATTATAAAGGTGCACTTCTGTGGACGGTTTAAGTTGAATTAGCCCACAGCTAGAAGTCGTTTCAAGTTGATAAGTGTAAAATGTATAATTACTATTTTTGTTAGCAGTTTATGATATGGCATCAAGCAACTTAGGTAATGAATAAAGTTTTCTGAACACAAATTTAGCAGTTAGTAATAAATGTTAAATTTGTGTTCAGAAAGTCCATGGAATGAGATCGCATTTGCAGTAGGTATTAAGGATCCTGTAACTTACCTGAAGTGTTTTGTATCATGTACTTATTTTTCTCATTATGCCTGGCACAACCACATTGAAGTTTTTTTTTTCAGTAAAAGTCATGTATGATAAAGAAAAGCAAACATTTATAGCAAACCCACGAATAGAATAATGGCATGTACAAAAATAAAAGAGCATGCTTATGAGCGAACAGCATGTAATGTACTGTTAACAGCAGTCAGGGAAATGAAGCAAAATATCAATGGAATGGCAATGCAGGAAGTCTCATTGCTAATGGCTACACTCTGGTGTAGATGTGAAGAATGCAGTAGAGGAATAACTACTGTAGGGCTGCTTTGTATACGATATTTTGGGGTTTTCCTTCAAGAGCATAGATGAATATGTTGTCTGGATGGTCAACTCTGGAACAACCGACAAAGAACTGTCCATGAGAAAAGCACAATGATCGAAGGTCCAATCTGACAACTTTCAGTGACTGACCTTGTGCTTTGTTAATTGTCATGGTGAAGCTGAGTTTGAGGGGGAATTGAAGTCTCTGCATAGGGTAGGAGCAGTCTGTTGGGCTCAATCAGTTTCTGAATGTTACTTCACAAAGAATTACCTCCTTTGTCCACAATAGTCACTGTATATCAAAGTGAAAGTTTTCCTGACTCTTTATCTTGAAGTCACATTACTCCATCTTACTCAATAAGTGAAAAATCTAAAGAGTGTAGAACCATCTGCGGAACATATTGATTCTACATATATATATGTATGATAGACTCACCCATCAGTGTTGACGTATGAGGATCTGACAACCTACTCTTCCTTTGTCACAATACTTATGTTAAATGTGAGTCCTCCCAACGATTTTTAAAGAAGAACACAGATGCTGCAAGTATGAGGATTGCAGGTCAGTGCAGGTGGTATAATTGCACCCACGCTTCTCCTTTGCCTTGCACTCCTAAGCCTGTCAATGCTGGTTGCAACAAAGTTTCTTATACCATTTTGACACAATGATCTCATACACACATACATACATACATATATATATATATACACACATATATACATATATATATATATATATATATATATATATATATATATATATATATATATATATATTCTTATAGATATATTCTTATCTCTTTATCATTTTTATATATTTTAAATTTTTTTATATATTTATATATCTCACTGTATACTTTATATTTTTATATACCTTATATTTTTTACAATTTTATGTTTTTAAATATTTATATCTAAAATACACTTCTTTATATATTTTAAATAGTTCTTACATTTAACACTTAATATGTCTTATCGTTATCCTCCTGTAATTGATGCGTATGTTCAAATAATTTTTAATTCTATTTTATTGATATCTTTTTTAATAAGTTTTATATATTTTCATTTTTACCCTAATATTATTTACGTACTCTACATTTCTTTAGATTTGAATTCTCTTATTCTTCTTACTATCCTGGTAACCAACTGCTTAACAGAAATGGCCATCAAATCTGTCCCTCACCCTCCCTAAAGTCCAGCCCTTGCTCTCTCTAACTTTTGCTTGTCCCACAAGGTGAAGGAGAACTTCAGGGACAGTGATTTTGAAAACATTGAGAAGATAAAGGCGGCTATAACAAGGGTCCTGGACACCTTCTCTTTAAAGCACTTCCATGGGGCCTTCATTAATTAGCTGGAACACTACAAGTGCATTGAAGTCCAAGAACCCTGCTTTGAAGGAGATTAGAGTTTTGTACTTCTTTAAAATTAAGAAATGTCTCTCCTGAAAAAGTCTCAAAACTTCTGCAATGCACCTTGTATTTGAACAGCTGAGCTCCTCTAAACATGGTGTTGTATGACT
Organism: Octopus bimaculoides; assembly: GCF_046866305.1. Taxonomy (NCBI): domain Eukaryota; kingdom Metazoa; phylum Mollusca; class Cephalopoda; order Octopoda; family Octopodidae; genus Octopus; species Octopus bimaculoides. The sequence continues at coordinate 19,635,923 of NC_142953.1, read as the reverse complement.
ATTTATAAAGCTATCATTATTTGAAAGAACATTTCAGTTGAAGTAGAGATAAAATTGCTGAGTGGAAGAATAAGTTAGGTATTTCTCATCTGTATAATTACTGGATCTAGAACAGAGTTCAAAACCTGTTCAAGACCCATGTAATTCCTGGAGACATAATTATCTCGTTTTCTCTTTTACTTTAAGGTAAAACTGAAGAATATGGAAACTTCCGAAATATATTCTTGTATTTTTATTAGACATCCATTCTCTGAGTATTTTTTGCATAGATGTTTCTTGACAAAGGGTAAGTTCATAAAAGATATTTCTTTTCTCATTTCTGTGTAGCATGGATCAGAAAAAATTCATTGAGGCAGGTTTTTTATGGTTGGAAGCATTCAATCTCATACATACACATACACACACACACATACACACACACACACACGCACACACACACACACACTAACACTCACATACATACACACACATACACACTCACTCACAAACACACACATACACACTCATGTATTCCTATACACACACATATATATATGTGTATGCCTATGACAGGTTGCTTCCAGTTGCAGTCAATCAAATCCACTCACAAAGCTTGGCTCAGCCAGGGGCTATACTAAAAGACACTTACCCAAAGTGCCATACAGTTAACCTTCCTCAAATTTGAACCTGGAATGCTTATGTTCAAAACTCACAGCCAGTGGTGAATAATAATACTATGTTTAGTAATATTGACCAGAGCTATTTTGGCTTGATTCCTAAACTCTGTTATAATGTCTACCAATATTTTCCCAGCCAATCATCTTTGACATTAGTTTGTTAAAGGCAGAGACATGAAAAGAAATGCTTAAGGTTTGCTCCTTTAAAGGCATCATGAAACATTCTAAATTGCTTTGGTGGGTTCATAAACTCCCTGGAATTCAGCTCTCTCCAGAGACGTTTCTTCAGACCCTCAATTATTCTTATCCTACCTGGCAACCATGTTTTAATTTCCATGAGATATTCCTGAAGTCATCTTTCAATAATTTCATTATTTCTTGATTCACATACACAAGGCCCCTCTTCTTTCTGTGATGAAAAATATTCTTCCAGTACTGTTCTGACATCGTCTACAGAATTCATATTCTTTCCATCAAATGATTTTGAAGACTTCAGAATAAATGATAATCAGATGGGGCAATGTCCAGCAAATAGGGTGGGTGGAACACCGTTTTCCATTCAAACTTCTCCAGCCTTTGGAATGTTATGCTCGCTGTATGTGGCTGAGCATTATCTTTATGGAAGAACACCTTTCATCTTGGAAGCAAAGATGGTCGTTTTCCTTCCAGCACTGGCTTAGGCTGCTCAAGCTACTCACAGTACGTCTCTTTTGTTATCATTTGGTTTGGGTTTAAAAGTTCAAAGTGGACTAAACTTTTCATATCCCACCAAACAGATGAAGACCTTCTTTAGCCTGAGGTGCCGGTGTTTCGCCCTCCCTACCCACTTTCTTTTGTACTTGACACATTCATGAAGAACCCATTTCCTGTCACCCATCACTATTCTGTCCAAACATGGTTCATTCGTGCGACATGAGAGCAAAGAAGGGCACACATTCATTCTCTGCATGCGATTAGACTCTGAAAGTTTGTGAGGAACCCATTGACTCAATTTGCTGACTTTTCTGACAGCATACAGGTGTCGATAAATGGTTGAATGACCAAATCCAAGCTTATCTGGTAGTTCCTCAACAGTTACAGATTCCTTGAGATTGTTCCTCAAAAGATTTTGTTCCACCAGAACTTGCAGGACATCCTCACCGAACTCTATAGATCTTCCAGGATGAAGCTCGTCTTCTAGGCTGTAGTTTCCGGCTTGGAATTTCTGGAAGCATTGTTGACATTGGCTTATGCTTATTGTCCGGGCACTCCGTCGCTTACGACATCGAGGGTTCCAGTTGATCCGATCAACGGAACAGCCTGCTCGTGAAATTAACGTGTAAGTGGCTGAGCAATCCACAGACACGTGTTCCCTTAACGTAATTCTCGGGGATATTCAGTGTGACACAGTGTGACACAGTGTGACAAGGCTGACCCTTTGAATTACAGGCACAACAGAAACAGGAAGTGAGAGTGAGAGAAAGTTGTGGTAAAAGAGTACAGCAGGGTTCGCCACCATCCCCTGCTGGAGCCTCGTGGAGCTTAAGGTGTTTTCGCTAAATAAACACTCACAACGCCCGGTCTGGGAATCGAAACCGTGATCCTATGACCGCGAGTTCGCTGCCCTAACCACTGGGCCATTGCGCCTCCACCTGATCCCCATATACTGCCTTAATATTCCTCACACTTTCCATTGTCTTGTTGCCTTTATTAAACTCATAAAGCAATATATGCCAAATATACTTCTTTGTTACTTCCATTATAACTTTGGAAAATAACAGTTAAAATCAAACTGCAGTCTTCATAACTTGCACTGAGAGTAAACATCAGGTAAAATTACTACAAGTTGATGCAGGTAGATTATCCTGCCCACCTCCGACTTTTAGTTCATGCAATTGAAAAAAACACTTTATTTATGAGCCCACTCAATACTTCGACACTTTGATAAGTTTTGGCCAGAATTGGCCCATGACTAACTTAATAGCAACATCTAGAAAAGACATTCAATGATGTCTCATATTACAGTCATTTTTTGGACACCATAGGCCATTCGAGTAAAGAGATGCTGTTTGTAGAAATATATCTTGGTGTAGGTGGTTCATTTGGAATTTGTTGGGGATTTTCATCCAGGAATCATTTGGAACTTATGAGATCTTTTTCTTCTCTAATCTGTCTTAGCATGTTGTTAAAGAGAGCAGGGCCAGTTGAGGTGACTTAGTTCTGTCTTAGTGTTGTGATGGGACAGAAGCATGATTTTTGTAGAAGACAGATGGCATGGGGACCAAGTAAAGGGTGAATTTTAAATCTGATGCCAACATTATTTGGGCAATGCTGTTGGGATATTTTCCACACCATACAAATGATACAGCTCTCATGGTGGCATTGGAGGGAATAAAGTTTGGGCTTAAGACAATCCAAATAATCAACACCTTATATATACTGAAAATGTTTTAATGTCATTAAGAAACGTTGTTAATGATAATTCTTTCTTTAATTAATTATTCAACCCATTAAACATAACATAATTACAAATATTACAACTTCCATTCATTTCTTTCTTAACCATTTTGATATCAACCTGCCAGATACTTCCCCTGGATCTAACACACAAATTTGCTGCTTTTAACTCTTTTCTTATTGTAAATGATTTTTAAAATAATGAAGAAATTAGAAACTGGACCTGATGGTATTCCAGTCATTGTTCTTCAGAAGCATTCTCCTGAGTTGTCTTTTGTCTTATCTAGGCTCTTCCAAAAGAGTATCTCAGAATCTTGTTTTCTTTCTTTATGGAAATTTCCAACTGTTGTTCCTGTCTTTAAGAAGTGTGGTGATCAATCTAATCCTCATAATTATAGACCAATTAGTCTACTACCGATCATCAGTAAGGTGTTTGAGTCCTTGATTAATGACTCTCTTGTAAAATATCATGACTCAAATCGTTTATTCTCTGACTCTCAATACGGTTTCTGTGCCGGACGGTCTACTGCTGATCTTCTCACTTATACCTGAATGTTTGTGTCCCATCACAACATTAAGACAGAACTAAGTCACCTCAACTGCCCTGAATGTATCTGGTCAAGCCAGGGCAGTTGCTCTTGATATCTTTAAGGCATTCGATAGGGTTTGGGATGCTGGACTTCTGTGGAAGCTCCAATCCTTTGGTGTGACAGATTTCATGTTGAACATCATCTATTTCGTTTATGACCGTAGGATCAAGGATGTTGTTGATGGTCAATCTTCATCTAGTTAGTCTATAAACACTGGCATTCCTCAAGGATCTGTCCTGAGTCTAACTCTCTTTCTCCTTTTTGTCAATGATCTGCCGGATCATATCATCTGTCAGCTAGTAATCTATGCTGGAGACTCTGTTTTGTACTTTTGTTTGGACAAATCTACTGACTTGTCTGATAAAGTTGAGATCGCTGCTAATCTTGAGAATGATCTTTGATCTATTGTTGAGTGGGGTAGGAAATGTCTTGTAATGTTTAATCCATCATAAAAACCAAACTTCTTTCAATTAATCACTTCAAACATCCTTTCTTGCCATTGTTTTCGATGAATGGTATTACCGTACCTGAGAGTCGTTCTCTTAGTCTCTTGGGTGACTTTCTGTAATGATTTTCCTTTGAGGCTTTACATTGAGTCTGTTGCCAAATTGGCTGCAATGAAGGTAGGCTCACTCCTTCGTTTGATGAGTTATCTCACTTTTGAGACTATTCTTTATGCTCATAAGTTCACCATTCACCCTGTTATTGAGTACTGTTGTCGTATATGGGCAGGTGCTCCTGTGGATTATTTAACTCTGTTGGGCCACATTCATCGCCATATTTGTAATGCTATTGGTCCTGATCCATCTTCTGAATTGGATTCACTCTCTCATTGTCGTCATGTGGCTTCCTTGTCTCTTTTCCGTAAGTATTTTCATGGACATTGTGCAGCTGAGCTCTCTTCTCTGGTTCCTCCTTTAAGAACTTATCAGCAATCAACTAGACTTGCATCCAATTCTCATCAGTTTACTGTGCAACCTCCTAAGTGTCGTAAAGCACTTTACAGTATCAGTTTCATCTCTTGCACCTCTGAACTTTGGAATTTCCTTCCACAGTCTTGTTTCCCTCTTCAATATGACCCTCTCCAGTCTTTTAAGTCTAATGTACATCATCACCTATTCGCTTCTGTCTAGCATCCATTTTATTCTAGTAGCTCCTATGTTTTCAGTGGTCTAAGGGACCTTGCAATGAGCGAATGCTTTAAAAAATTCTTTCTCATTATGAAGCCGATGTCTTGAACAAGTTAATATAAAATTTTGATGGAAGATTATAGTTTGGATCATTTTAAAACAGCAAGTTAATGCGAGTCACCTGACAAGGATGTAAAAACTTGGACAGCCAAAGAATGGTCGGCCCTAAACAACCTGGATGTTGGAAATCAATCTTGGCAGACAAACTGAAGAAGAATTTGTTTCCATACAATGGTAGTGTCAGTTCTTTTAAATGGAGCAACAGCTTGGGCATTTACCAAAACACTGGAATCCAAGCAAGATGGAGCTTACACCCAAATGTTAAGAGCAGTCTTAAACATATCTTGGAGGACTCATCTGACCAAGAAACAGCTGAATGGAGATCTGCTGCTTGCTTCCAATATTATAAGGGAAAGACACACTTTGAAGGACATTGCTGGAGAGCTATAGAAGAGGTAGCAAGTGACCTACTGCTATGGACATGAAAGCATGGCTGTACTCAAGCTGGTCATCCAAACACAACCTATGTAGATCGACTCATCAGAGACACTGGATGCCTCCCTGAAGACCTCCCTCAACTAATGCAGGACTGAGGGGGATGGCAAGTACAAGTTAAAAGTGTCCAAGCAATCTCGACCAGATTATGAAGGTGAAAGCAGTAAGTTTGTGTCGTAGAACCAGACATGGTCTCAGGTGAGTTGGTCTGAAAAGGGTTGAAGTTACCTTAATGAAAACCTTTCATCGAAATTCCATGTTAATTTATATTCCAAACACCAGATTAATAAGAGCTAAATTATTTACTAAGTTCTTCATTATTCTCAAAATTAATTGAAACAAATCAGATTTCAACAGAAATATGGTAACAAAAGGCATGGCTAGGTGCAGGTGTCACTGTATGATAAGAAGCTTTCTTGTTAACCACATGGTTCTGAGTTCAAACACAGTGTGTGGCACTCTGAGCCAGTAACTTCTACTATAGCCTTGGGCTAACCAAAGACTTGTGAGTGGATCTGTGAGATGGAAACTGAATGAAGGCTACCGTGTGTGATTCTCTTCCGTCACTGCTTGCTATCCAGTGTTGGTATGTTTACATTCCTGTAACTTAGCAGTTCAGCAAAAGACAGTTTAAATAACAAAATAAGTACTGGGGTTAACTTATTCAACTAAAAATTCTTCAAGGTGGTGCCCCAGCATGGCCACAGTCTAATGATTGAAACAAGATAAAAGATCAAAGGCTAATGTTAACAAAATCAGTCATTTACTGTTGAGGAATAACTCAAATCTCAAAATGTCAAGTAATTCACCATTTTTACTTTTTGATTGCTGGACATATTTTTGTTAATGAATTACAGCCACCACACTACGTTTGTTATTGTTATTTTTCTTTCAATTATTTTCTTCTTTGTTCTTTAGATTTTACATGGAAAATAGAACTAACTTCTCAATCGAAACTAGCACAACTTGAACCCATTATATTTGCATCTGTTGGAGTGACTGGCAGTGAAAAAAACACTTCAGAAATTCTAACATTCCAAAAGTTAGCTTACCTCCACGCAATATCTGCTTTTACCAATATTCCAAATAAAAGCATCAGTGAGGTGGAAATAGTCTTCAAAAGCACTAAAACTTTTCACTTAACCAAGGTATTTTCACCTTCTTGAATTCTGTGTTTGCATTTCTTACTTTCTTTCTTTCTTTCTTTCTTTCTTTCTTTCTTTCTTCCTTCCTTCCTTCCTTCCTTCCTTTCTTTCTTTCTTTCTTTCTTTCTTTCTTTCTTTCTTTCTTTCTTACTTTCTTTCTATTATACGTGTACATATAATATATATTTGATTATATATATATATATATATATATATATAAATGTAAGATTAAAACAAAACACAAAGGATTCCGCGGTACACGTGTTTCAAGCTTTACACACAAACAGTCGTTGCATCATTATATAAGTATATAATTGATATACAGGATGGATTAAAGCTATCTTCAGCTGCAAATATATTCCGTCCCAAGATTACATCACAAGAAAGAAATCACAAAGTAAAAAGAAAAAGACAGAGAAACTGGAGAGAGAAAAAGGGAAAGTCCACTTGGAATAATCCATAGTAATATGCTTATCCATTAAATTGTTATATTTACAAAAAAGTTCATGGGGGTATGTACCAATATAATAGATAAGCTCCTATACTTAAGCTGTAGGGTGGGCTTTGGCTAAACTGACCACTCATCACAAGGATATCATATTTCATCCTTACTCTAGCTAAGACATTATTTATGAACCCCCCACTATTCCTGACCAAGACAGCATCATGTATGTCTATCATTTAGGAACTCATCCCTTTATCTCTCTTTATCTCTTTTATCTATTTTTAGGTTCTTTTCTTATTCCTATTTCTCTTTACTTCTGTTATTTCATTTTTTTATTTCTTCTATTTCTTTACCCAATTTCCTTTACTTCATTTATTACCTTATTCCAACCCTACTAAATCTTTTATATGCATCTTACTTTATTATCCGTATTTTTTCTTATATTACCCTCGATTTGACTTCTATTATTTTTGTATTACTATTGATGGATTTCATCTCATATTTTATATTATTTTTTTCGTATTTTATATTGTTTTAACCTCCAACTTCTTTCTTTTTTGATCCTCTCCTTCTATCTCTTATATGCTAGTTATATTTATTTATCATTCACTCTACCCTGAATTGTGGTACAATATGGACAGATTTCTGAATACCGATGAACTTTTTTGTAAATATAACAATTTAATGGATAAGCATATTACTATGGATTATTCCAAGTGGACTTTCCCTTTTTCTCTCTCCAGTTTCTCTGTCTTTTTCTTTTTTCTTTGTGATTTCTTTCTTGTGATGTAATCTTGGGACGGAATATATTTGCGGCTGAAGATAGCTTTAAACCATCCTGTATATCAATTATATACTCATATAAAGATGCAACGACTGTTTGTGTATAAAGCTTGAAACACGTGTACCGCGGAATCCTTTGTGTTTTGTTTTAATCTTACGTTTTAATATATTCTTTCACTTCGGCCACTATCTCGCATATACAGGTGCTTACAATTATCAAGTATTACCTCTAAAATTTGCAATAACTACGTGATTCACGTTGTCCTTTGGAATGGATTTTACATACCCACAACAACTTTTAATACTTGATGAATGAACAATGATATACATATATATATATATATATATATATATATATATATATATATATATATATATAGTTATGCTATAACGAAATGCAAAGTCACAAATTTAGCAAACGTTACTATGTTTTCACCAATGTAACAAACTACAGGAAGTCAACATTTATTTGGAACATGTACTAAATGTTTGAATGAATGTCACAGTGAAGAATGTGAAAGTCCAAGAAAATTCAGGAAGCATAATTCAGTTTCTCATATAAAAAAATAAATTATTTTACAATTTTGAAACAAACGTTGAACAAAGTGTATAGAAAGGAATATGCTGCTGTTGTGAAAGTTAATTTAAAACATTTGCTGAAGGATGTATGCAGCAACATATAAATTAATTTGACACTACTATATATGTTTTTAAGTGTGTAACGTATAATAAATGCTAAAGGTTTTGCGGTTTTGATGCTCACAGTGATGTAAAAGCATGGCATACGATAAGGACTGTTAAAAAAGCATTACCTTCAAACTGTGTAAGAAGGAGTGAAATAACATTTCTGTAATTACATTGAAAGAGCCGCTGAAGCTTTCTACTTTGCCAAGTTTCTGAATTTGTTATAATAACCAGAATAACATTGTTTTCAGATATATTTGTGAGCATTGTGAGTGCTGTCAAATCAGCCAAACCTTCATGTTGGTAGTATTTCAAAGTGAATGCTGTTGTTCGCTTAAAATCCAGACTGCAACAAAACTAAACTGTTTCAAAATTGGCACGTTTCACTATGGGAGGTGGGTATAGTCACATACAGATACTAAGATACACACACACATAGACTTACATTAATGCTCACCTCAAGTCTATCAATGTCTCTGTGTGTGTTTGTCTCTGTCTTTAGATCTGTGTGTGTGTGTGTGTCAGTCATCACAAAAATGTATGTATACTGAGAGACACATACACTATCACGCACATATATACTTGTTAGTCATCATCCTAACATATGTAACGAATGCGCGAACACACTCATATAGAAAATGTGATGTCATCGTGGTTGTGGTGGTGGTATAAAATATCGTTACGAAAGATGACTAAAGGAAAAATTATAATGTTAAATTTTTGTAATGCAAATATATGAATGAAAGTGTAGTTTAGTTGGTAGACGAAAGCTTACTGATTTTGATATCTCATACGTCAAAATCTCCGTGACCTTCATTACCTGATCCAACAACTTAATACTTCTGTAATTATTTGTATCTAAAGGGTCACCTCTACCTTTGTAGCAGTTGACTATGGTGCTGCTACACCAGTCATTGGGTATGACTCCTTCTCGTATCACCTGGTTAACAATACGGGTGTCTAGGCTATAGCCAACACTGCCAGATATTTTGAGCATCTCTACAGTAATTCCTGATGGGCCGGGGGCTTTCCCTGTCTTCATACTCTTTATTGCTTTATCTACCAAGGTACTGTCAATTTGGATAGCTGGTCTCTCTGTTGGGTCGACATTCGGCAGACTCTCTTTCTCCCATTCATTCTCTTTATTAGGCAGCCTTTCATAGTGGCATCTCCAAACCTCTTTCTTTGCAGCTTCGTTTGTGCAAGTGAACAATCATCCATCCAGACATGTTTCTCTCCTACGACATCATGATTCTCTCTCACACACTGTCTTGCAACACGAAATACTGCAAGTTTTTGGTCCTCACAGCGCAGAACATTGGCAAATTGTTTCTTATCTCCTTCCCCTCTGGCTAAATAAACCTTTCTCCTAGCTTCCCTTCTGGCAGTCTGATACAATTCCCTGCTACCTCTGTTCTTCCAGTCCTTCCAAGCCTGTTTCTTTTGTCTAATAGCCCTGTCAACTACATTGTTCCACCACCACATTACCTTGGGTTGAGAGGGGACTTCAAATTATATATATATATATATATATACAGAGAGAGAGAGAGAGAGAGGAAGAGAAAGATGGAGGGAGAGAGAAAGACCCCTCTCTGACCATCATGTTATTCTCCCCTCTTACACAAGACCCCACTCCCTTCTTCCTTCACATAACCCACAGTGTGTTTCCTCCCCTCTATGTCTGCTAAGAATTTGCCCTGGCACAGCATCACTCTTACCTTTCGCCCCTTCCAACCACTCCCAACCACCCCTATATAATGTGTGGTAGACATGTATCCCCGTCTGTAACAAGACACCTATGCTTGTCCCTCTATCATACTTTAGCCTTGGCATAAAGCCACCTAACCACCCTCGTCAATCAACGTAGATGTTTGTATTAATTTAAACATGTCATAAAACTAATTAACTTAAAAACCATTTTTAAAAATCATTTTTCAGATTGTCATGACAAAGGTGCTCAACGGAGAAGAATATGGTTGTGTTAACATACATAGGACAAATGCAGAGAAATATACTTGTAAAGTTCTGAAAGGT
>NC_142953.1:19582965-19620465 GCF_046866305.1 Octopus bimaculoides | reverse complement strand
GTGGACGAAATGTTGTATATGTCTCTTTAATTCTGTAGGGTCGCACATGCAGGAGACATTTCGCATTACTCTGACGAGGTCTGCCATCAATATGTTGAATTTGGCATTGTCCGCAATAGCCGAGTTCCGGTGGATCAGGTATTTGGAGGCCATAGGTTTTGTATAGTGGAGGATTCTGGTTTTATTGTTCTTAGTTTCTAGGCAGAGTTCAGTATCTAATACAGGTAATCTATGGTTAGGGTGTTTAGTAGGGTAGTCTATCGTAACTTTAATATTCTGGTGGATGGAGTTAGCTATTTGCTGGATGCTCTCCATAGTCTTAGTTTCTATTTCTATTTCAGGGGTACTCTCTTGTGGGGGTGTCTTTACCACTAAGTTGATATCATCGACATATCGAGAGTACACATTCACGAGTATGGAGTTCTGTGCCAGGCGTTCCTTAAGCCTTCTGTCCCACCATACCATGAAGAGATTGGCCACATCACCGGCGATACTAACACCGATGGCTTCCCCCTCGTCCTGGGCGTATAATTTGTTGTTAAATTTAAAGGTGTGACCTTTTAGGGTGACCTTTATACTAGCTCCTAGTGCATGTGCGATCATTTTCTTTACCTGGTGGATATTGGGGGTCCGTATGGCTCTGGTCCATCCACTCCATCTCTCTATCGGGGTCTTCCTAGCCATAGAGGTAATTGTGGGTGGTCTACCTCTTAGACGTCTACTAGGGCAGAAATCTCTAAGGTCGTATCTATCTAGATATACATCGTCATATGTCAATCTAAGTAGGAGGCCCAGTTCTTCTGTGTTGACTTTTTGGAACTCTACTTCGCTCTCGTTGATCATCTCCACGCACTTTTCCACTGCAAAATTCACGTCGATAGATGGGTATAGTGATACCACATCCATGCTACCCACTATACACCCTGTCAGGTTGCAAGTGTTGTTGCAGTCGTTGATCCTGCTGAGGAGATCTTCCGTGCTGTCACAGACATCAGGTGACATCTGGATTATGGGGCGTATGATCATTGAGAGGAAGTAGGAAATCCTGTAGTTACTAGCGACATTCTCTCCACAGACTGGTCTTGTTGGTGGTCCCACTACAGGATTAGTTGTTACTTTGTGGTCCTTACGGAGCCCATACAGCGTCGGGATATCATTGTTCCAGGCTTGGAAGTTGTTGGCTGTGCGCTTCTGGGGTCTAAGAACAATTGTCCACATCATCATGTGGGCATTGAGGACTTTTTCTCTTTCCTCATGCGCCTGTAAGGTTGTTACCTTCGTATTGGCGATGTGAGGTTGCATTGCCTGGATATAGTTCGGCAGGCTGTCTATTGACATTCTGCCGGACTTAACTGTGGGAAGGCATACCACTTCTCCATTTTTCGTGCGCTGCATGAGCTTGTGTAGGCCACTTGCGGGTATATTCCCAAGTTGTTGGGCCTCTGTCTTATTCTGTCTCTGTCTCTTAGTGTATAATTCTAAAATCTGTCTAAGTTTTGTCCTAGCTATAGTGAACTGTGCTTCCATGTGGTCATGAGTATGTTTAGGGATGCAGACTCTTTTGTTAAAGGGTAATGTTGTCGGGTATACCCGGCTCATATCATAAGTTTTGTCATGTATGTTGAAGAATTGAGTGTCAAGGAGGTTAGTATTCCTGTTGTTGGCCCCTCTGGGGTTGTCTTCTTCGTAACTACTACTACTATTACTGCCGTTATTGCTACTCCCATTCATCCTGTTATTCCTACCACTACTATTGTTACTGTCACTACCACCACCACCACCATCGCTATTGTTACCACCCATCTAGTGTTTTCTGTTTTAGGTCTACTGACTCCCTGTCCAAGAATTCTGTTGCATTCAGCTTTATTCTCCCTCTTGACCCCCATGGCCTTACCTTTGTCTGTGTTCTTGTGCCTATGGTTATCTGTGTCTGTGTGTCCGTTCTCCCTGTTATTGTTGTTGTTGTATTCGATTTTTTCTCTGTTATTGTTTTTGTTTCTATTGCTTGTCCTCATGTGTTCGTTTTTGCTGTTGTTGTTGTTCATGGGGTTGCAGTTGTTTTTGTTGCTACGGCTGTTGTTGTTGCTGCAGTCTCTATTGTTTGTGTTGTTGCTGCTGCTGTGGTTATTGTTGCTATTGTTGTTGTCGTGATTGTTTTCATCCATGTTGTTGTTGCTGCGGTTATCGTTGGTATTGTTGTTGTTGTGATTGTCGTCATTCATGTTGTTGCTGCGGTTATTGTTGTTGTTGTCATTCGTGTTGTTGCTGCGGTTATTGTTGTTGTTGTCACTCGTGTTGTTGCTGTTGTTGTTGTTGTTCATGTTTAAATTCCAACGTATTTTTGTGAACGACCTTTCGACTTCGGAGAGGCATTGGATGGGGTTAACCTTGTGATATATCGCATATTTCGGTGGTAGTTGAAGTAGCGATTTTTCATCTGGGTCTGTTGTTATTCCCCCATAGATGTTGGCTTCGTTGTCTCTGTTGAACTCTGCTGGTAGAGGGACCTCTGCCATAACAATTCCGTTTATTGTTTCTGGGTATCCCTCTTTCTCTTCTTTTGCGAGTTTGTATTGCTGTTCACTTTTTAACCACGAGATTTTCTTTCTAAAGTGTATATTGCACTGGCGTATAATATATGTATTCTCTGCGTGTATTATATTCATAAGTGTAGTTCTCTCTGTTCGTGTGGTGATGCCTCTAATTTCTTTTAATAGAATGCGTCTACGCTTATTTTGTTGGCCGAGTTCCTTATATATTTTGTTCTTAATGTTCGCCATTAGCGTCCGTTTTAGCCTTTCGGCTTGACCCTTGGTGAGTTCTAGTTTTTCTACGCTGGATGTGACCCTGTGGGTGTATAATTTGGAGGAGACACATAGTTTAACAAAATGAAGCCGTTGAGTCGTCACGGTTTTCCGTAGGCAACTGCATACAGTGTCTTTCAGTATCTTGCTAGCCTGGCTAAGGCTTGCGTTGTTCCGTTTACATATTTGTTTTGCAAGATATATATATATATATATATATATATATATATATATATATATATATATATATATATATGTAAGTATTTGTGTATATACATACATATATATATACTCTTTTATACTCTTTTACTTGTTTCAGTCATTTGACTGCGGCCATGCTGGAGCACCGCCTTTAGTCGAATCAAATCGACCCCAGGACTTATTCTTTTGTAAGCCTAGTACTTATTCTATCGGTCACTTTTTGCCGAACCGCTAAGTTACGGGGACCTAAGCACACCAGCATCGGTTGTCAAGCGATGTTGATGGGGACAAACACCGATACACAACATATACACACATACATATATATATATACGACGGGCTTCTTTCAGTTTCCGTCTACCAAATCCACTCACAAGGCTTTGGTCGGCCCGAGGCTATAGTAGAAGACACTTGCCCAAGGTGCCACGATTGAGCATGGACGTGTGTTTAAAAGCTGTCCCTACATCTTTCGGTCTTATACTCGACAGCTCGTTATTCTCACCTCTAAAGATGTATAACTAAAAGATTTGTATGTTTACCACCTAAATAAATGTTGTTTGAGTTGTTTAGTCTGGAGTTCAGCGTTCCGTCTATTTCTTTAATTATAGTAGAAAGTCAGGTATACAATCTAAAGATGTATAACCCACTTTCTACTAAAGTGGTGACCCCCGACGAAGAAAAAACGCAGCATGAACTACGGATTACCAACTTATAACTGGTGAACCTCGACTAAAGAACAAATACGGCCATGGAGACTGACTCATTACCAACATCTCCAAACATAGTCAACACGACTCAACAAGCGCGGTTTTTATTCTCGTCTCTGTTAGAGTGGATTTTTTCCACTCACGAAAAACAGACAGGATTTACGGCCTGCTTTTTATGTTTGTATATGTCGCATTTCACACTCTCACATTACACATACATCTTTTATGCCACACAATAACTCTTGTTGTTCAATTCGCACGGTCGTTCTTTCATCTTGGGTTAAGAAAATTTTTCTTCGAGGTTTTCGCTAATGGTCGTACAGAAATTGTGTCTGTCGATCGTTCTGTAAAAGCGTACCTCTTCAAACACTCATCACCAAACAGCCTTTTCGCCACCAGCGTCGTGCGCCAACCAAGATTACCACCGTGACGACAACAATTATTACTATCAATTACAAGCTTTCCCCCCGACGTCGCCAAGTTTCAACTGAATCATTACCACTGTCAACATCATTACCACCACACATACAGAATACAGCTAGAGCAGTTCCTGCGCCGACGTCTTCATCAATGTACTCTATCTCGGTGTTTTGGGATTTTTCGCAGTCTATACTACAAACACTTTCACTTGTTCTGTGTTTTTTTTTTCACACACACACTTGTGCACTCATACATTTTCTTTCCTTTCAGGGAAAACAAACTCTCAGACTTTTACATCGCGTGATTCCAGTTTCCTGGACAGTTGTCATCACGGTTGTTTTGTCATTGTCATTTCATTTATACATTGCATGTTCTGTGTTTTTTCTCACACACACACTTGTGCACTCATACATTTTTTTTCCTTTCAGGGAAAACAAACTCTCAGACTTTTACATCGCGTGATTCCAGTTTCCTGGACAGTTGTCATCACGGTTGTTTTGTCATTGTCATTTCATTTATACGTTGCATGCATGTATTTCACAAGTGTACATTTCATTTCTTTGAATTTTCTTTGTGTGTGTTTGTACCACATCTTGTGGGTGGTTTTTCAGTGGCCATCCTGCCTCAGGCGTCCTAACAGATTTTATTTATCGTGCGTTTCCGCTCTGGCGAGGGAGCTCTGTAGTAACGTCTGCGCATGCGTAGTCTTACGCATGCGTAAAATTAAACAAGCAAGCGTTTCCCGCTCAATTCATTCTCTTTCTCGCTGGCCAGCGATTGAGCATGGACGTGTGTTTAAAAGCTGTCCCTACATCTTTCGGTCTTATACTCGACAGCTCGTTATTCTCACCTCTAAAGATATATAACTAAAAGATTTGTATGTTTACCACCTAAATAAATGTTGTTTGAGTTGTTTAGTCTGGAGTTCAGCGTTCCGTCTATTTCTTTAATTTTATAGTAGAAAGTCAGGTATACAATCTAAAGATGTATAACCCACTTTCTACTAAATATATATATATATATATATATATATATATATATATATATATATATATATATATATATATATATATATATATATATATATATATATATATACATATATATATATATATTGGAAGGTTTGGAGGTGATGTACAGGAATTATATATTAGAAAAAATAATAATCAGGTACTCAGATGTCTGGATGGTTGTATATTTACAGATTTTTATTCATATGTCACATGTTTTATAAATTAGCACTTTCACCTAGTCTTGTAGGTTTATCAAATTTTTTTGATAACATTTGAGTACCTGATTATTATTTTTTCTAATATATATATATACATACATATATACATATATATATATATATATATATATATATATATATATATATATATATATATGTAGATATGGATAATAATAATAAATGGAGCAAAACGCATGTCAATAAAAGTTCCTTTAATTCCTACACATGTTTCAAAATAAATGAGAGCGCTTTCATAAAGAAGAAAGAGCTGTTGGGGTTCCTCATATATTTCTCTTCAGGGAGTTCATAATAAAACATATAATTGCAAGACAAAAACGAAATGATGAGGTAACTTACGAGCAGAGATGTTACATGGTCAGTGACCGTTAGAAGGTTTGTTTACATAGAGATATAAAGGGGTCAATGATATTATTCCATGGGCTTTAGGAATAAGAACGCTTGTTTACATAGAGATATAAAGGGAGGGGGTTGTAAACGTGATGCTAAAGGTTAAACTCAGAGAGTTATTTGTCGTTCTGTTAAATTTGAAAGAGCTAATTGCTGAGTCAAAAAAGGAGGAAGGGAGGGAATTAAGGTAGTACATCATATAAGGGAAACTAATAACAGCATATTTATATGTAGCGAAGAAAGTGAATAAAAATAAAAATAAATGAAACATCGTAGTCTAGTGAAGGTTTGTATACGTCTGTGCGTGTGCGCAAATACATGTTTACAAATATGTGTGTGCACGCACACACACAAATATATATATATATATTATATATATATATATATATATATATATATATATATATATACATATGTATGCATACACATACACACACATACACCCACATACATACATACACACACATACACAAACCTTCACATATACATATGTACACATACGCATACCTATACATACATTCCCGTATATATACATACATGTACATACACACACATACATACATATGTATACATGTATATACATACACACATATACATGTATATATATATATATATATATATATATATATATATATATATATATATATATATGTATATATATATATATATATATATATATATATATATATATATATATATACAAGTATGTATATATACAGGTATATGTATATGAATGTGCACCTACACCATCATCTACAGAACCACACATTAGACACACACACACAGCCACACATTCACACTTCAAAGTCACCAACCCCTATACACATGTACGCACTGAAGCACTCTCACATCTAACTACTTTTGTCTAGCCAGTCACCATGACTGACCGCTAACTTCATAAGCTTTTTATTCCCTCTCTGTTTTTTTCCTCATTTTCCTTTCTGTTCAGGAGAATAGGCTCAAAAAGGAAAAGACTTTCTCACCTTCCCAAGCATCAAACTAATACACCTGCTTGTTGTTTATACTCCTATCTGTCTTTTTTGTTTTTTTGTAAATTTCAAGTATGTGTATATGTGTGTATATATATATATATATATATATATATATATATATATATATATATATATATATATATATATATATATATATATATATGTATATATATATATATATGTATGTGTGTGTGTAATGAATAATGAATAGTGTGTATATGAATAATGTGTATATAATGAATAATGGAACTGCAACTACAATATCTTTATATATCTTATTTCAACTTTCATTCTCTTATTTCCCTCTATTTTCCCCATCTCCTCTTTTTCCACAAAAATTTGAACTCAAATATTTTCTCACACCATCTCTGATGAAGGGATATCCACAATATCCCAGAAACAACTGTAAGACTATTCCATCATAAATGTCCTGAAAACTCATCACAGCCTTGGATTTGTTCTCATTCTGTCTTATAAATATATGCATGCTCATACAAGACCCACATTAGATTCCTCACTCATACCATTATCAACCAAGAGTTTAACTACGGTCTATCTATAGCACTTACTTAGTGTTACCCGACACTCTTTGGGTCTTCTAGTTACGGGGATGTAAACACACCAGCATCGGTTGTCAAGCAATGTTGGGGGGACAAACATAGACACAAACATATACACACACATACATATATATACATATACATATATACGACAGGCTTCTTTCAGTTTCCATCTACCAAATCCACTCACAAGGCTTTGGTCAGCTCGAGGCTATAGTAGAAGAAACTTGCCCAATGTGCCACGCAGTGGGACTGAAACCAGAACCATGTGGCTGGTAAGCAAGCTACTTACCACACTATTATTAATTTAATGTATAAATTGTCTATAAAATTTTATAGCATGCTGACTACTTGATAAAAATCTTTAACGCGATTGTTCTTCTTATATACTATTATGAATCAATAAATATATATACAGTTCTATATTTAAGAGATGAGGAATTATGTACATTATTTACATTTGATGGATATTTGTCCTCATCTTGTTTGTTGTTAACACAACGTTTCGGCTGATATACCCTCCAAGCCTTCACCAGGTATCTTGCAGAAATTTTGAACCTTGGTTCTCATTCCAAGTGTATTATTCGGTTACTATTATTATTATTATTATTATTATTATTATTATTATTATTTTATGTTTGACTTTTGTTTTGCATTTGTACAAGTTGGATCCAAGTCTCACCCAGAGACCTCAAGAGACAACAAGTTAGAAGTTCATGTAGGTGTTATGCCTAGGGTACCATATATTTGGATTTGTACAGTTTTGTTCAAGTGAATGTTTAAGAAACCATAAGAAAATTATGTTTGCTTTAAAATTTGAGATCACATAGACAGTATTTTACGTAGGATATGGGCAGTTCCCATGAGCACTATCTTTTGGACTTCAGCCATTTTGGGGTTTCCTGGTATCTGAGCTAGGTAGTAATCAGCCCGTTTCGCTGTCATTCCCAGGGCACCTATGACAATAGGTATTGTTTTCGTCTTCAGATTCCACATTTTGCTAATTTCTATTTCAAGATCTTTATATTTGCTCAGTTTTTGGTAGGTCTTGACAGATACGTTTATATCAATTGGGACAGTCATATCAATGAGGAGGCATGATTTTTGTCTGAAGTCTTTCAGTATGATGTCTGGCCTATTTGCGTCTATCTTTCTGTCAGTTTGAATGGTGAAGTTCCAGAGGAGTGCAATGTGATCATTTTCAAGTACTGGGGGTGGTTTGTGTTCCCACCAGTTTTTATCATGGGGCAAGTCCAGGTTTTTGCATATTACCCAGTGAATATATTGTGCAGCTCTATCATGCCTGTTGAGATACTCTGTAGGCGCAAGCAGACTGCACATGGAGACAACATGATCGATGGTCTCATTTTGTTGTTGGCATATACGACATAATGGGGAGCTGCCGTTCTTTAATATGTTGGCCTGGTAGTTCTTTGTAGGTAGGCATTGATCTTGGGCTGCTATGATAAACCCCTCTGTTTCTGATTTCAATCCAGAGGCCATTAACCATTGGTGGGTAAGGGCTTTGTCAATATCTGCATTATTCGCTCTCTTTGGGTATTTGCCATTGAGAGGTTTTCCATGCCATTTTTCAGTCATAATAGCTAAGGCAGCAATTTTAGCACGGGTTTTCAAGCGCTTAGCTTTTTCTGTAGGTGTTTCTAGTTCGTCTAATTCTTGAATTTGTTGCAATTGGAATTCACTTAGATATTCCTTTGCCTGTTTTGTTACTGAGTAAGATGCTTTCTTGCTTTCATATTTTAAGACAAGTTTTAGCATCCAGTCCTCAGAGTTTTTCATATAGGTGTCTAGGCCAATTGTGGCTACCTTCATTGATAATGCCAGCTGTAGTAGTCCTCGACCTCCCTCTTTTCTTGGCAGATAAAGACGTTCTATATCTGCCTTAGGGTGGTGCATTCTATGCATTGTCAACAGTTTTCGTATTTTTCTGTCAACATTACATATTTCAGTAATTGACCAGTTAACGATGTTGAAACTGTAAGTCACGACTGGTATGGCTAGAGCATTGATCGCTTCGATCCTGTTTCTCGCGTTCAGCTCTGTCTTCAGTATTGCTCTCACCCTGCGATAACATTCTCTTCTGATCCTTTCCCTCATCACTGAGTGCTTGATATTGTCCCCTTCAATTACCCCTAGGTATTTGTAGCTCTCCGCTGGTTCTAACTCTTTTATGACATTTTGCTGGTCAAGGTTCACATTAGATGTATTTGTCATTTTTCCTTTGATAAAGATAGCTTTTGCACATTTATCAAGGCCAAATTGCATCCTGATGTCATCACTGAATTGTTTAACAATCGCTAGTAGGCCTTTGAGTTGTTGGTCATTTTTTGCAAAGAGCTTTAAATCATCCATGTAAATGAGATGATTTATATTTTTATCAAATATTTTATAACCATACTGTGCATCATTGAGCAATTTTGAGAGCGGTATTAGGGTATTATTATTATTATTATTATTATTATTATTATTATTATTCAGGTCACTGCTTGGAATTGAACTCGGAATCATGGGGTTAAGTGCGAATGGCATATGGTGTAGTGGTGAAGAGCACGGGCCACTAATCCCAAGATTCCGAGTTCAATTCCAGGCAGTGACCAGAATAATAATAATAAAAATAATAATAATAATAATAATAATAATAATAATAATAATAATAATAATAATAATAATAATAATAATAGTAGGAATCAATGAACTAGATAGGATACAACACACACAAATGAAAGAGAAAATAAAGAAAGAATACTATAGATGAGTTAGATCAATACTAAAAACAGAGCTCGATGCTAAAAACAAGATAATAGGTATTAACACTTTAGTCGTCCCAGTTATAAGTTACAGCTACAGTATCCTTAACTGGACACTAAACAAACTATCTAAAATAGACCGGAAAACAAGAAAAATAATGACAAGATCTAGGATGCACCACCCAAAATCTGACAGAGAAAGGCTATATATACAACGTACAGAAGGTGGTAGGGGTCTTATACAGCTGGAAAACTATTATAAAATAGCCACCATAGGACTGCAAAAATACCTATTTCAGAACCAAGGAAAACTAATCAAATAACCACAAAACACGAGCAAAACAAAAACTGTTTTCAGTATTTAAGGAAGCTGACAAATACAAACACTAAATCATACTACCTAATAAATACGAAGAAGAAGAAGAAGAAGAAGAAGAAGAAGAAGAAGAAGAAGAAGAAGAAGAAGAAGAAGAAGAAGAAGAAGAAGAAGAAGAAGAAGAAGAAGAAGAAGAAGAAGAAGAAGAAGAAGAAGAAGAAGAAGAAGAAGAAGGAGAAGAAGAAACAACAAAAGCTATAAAACAAATGAAATCCAAACTAAAACTAGAACAGCAACGGACCATGATTTTATAATGGTAAGAAAAGCCCCTATTTGGTAAATACTGGGCTAAACTAAATGCAAAAGAAATAGACAGAGAAAAATCCCAGCAATGGTTGAGAAGCTCAGGACTCAAAGCAGAGACTGAAGGATTTTTAATTGCTGCACCAACCAAAGCCTCCCTACCAGAAATTACCAAAAACATATAATGAAAAGAAACATAACAAGTAACTGCAGAATATGTGGTGATGGACAAGAAACAATAAATCATATTATCCCTGGTTGCCCAGTCCTGGCTAAGAAGGAATATATTCACAGACACGACAGAGCTGGGACCTATATACACTGGAAGCTATGCCAACACTATGGAATAACAACAGAAGAAAGATGGTATAAACACACGCCAGAAAAGGTCACAGAAAACGAGAAAGCAACCATACTCTGGGATATGCCAATACACACAGATAGAGAAATTAAGGTCAATAGACCAGATATAGTTGTCAAAGATCATAAAGGAAAAAAAATACTTTCTAATTGATGTATCAATACCAGCAGATGACAACGTTTCCCTAAAAGAAATGAAGAAACTTTCAAAATACAAAGACCTGGAAATAGAGGTAACTCGAATGTGGAATCTAAAAACAGAAACAATACCTATCATAGTAGGTGCCTTAGGTATAATAAAAAAATATTCAGACAAATACATAACAAAAACATCAGGACTTACAAATATATATAACATACAGAAAATTGCACTACTGGGCACTGCACACATCCTACGCAAAACACTTTCAATACAGTAACCATAAGAGCATCACAGCAAACCACTGCACATACCCAAGGCACACAGAGCTGCACTCGGTAGTGAAGTGAAAGCACGTTATAAAAATAAAACTACTGAATAATAATAATAATAATAATAATAATAATAATAATAATAATAATTATCATAATAATAACAACATCGAAAAATACCTAAGGAATGAGATCCCAGGTTCGAAATTTCCCAAGACACCTGATGAAGGCTGGAGGGTATATCAGCCGAAACGTTGTGTTAACAACAAGCAAGATGAGGACAAATATCCAACAAATGTAAACAATGTGAAGAATGTAAATAATGTAAATATATATCATCATCATCATCATCATTGTTTAACGTCCGCTTTCCATGCTAGCATGGGTTGGACGATTTGACTGAGGACTGGTGCAACCGGATGGCTACACCAGGCTCCAATCTAATTTGGCAGAGTTTCTACAGCTGGATGCCCTTCCTAACGCCAACCACTCAGAGAGTGTAGTGGGTGCTTATATATATATATGAGTAATTGGACAGATGTATGTGTGTAGTATGAATGCTCACTTTGGTTCATTACTAAAAGTCTTGCTAGAAATGGCAACTGAAAACTGTGATGTTGAGGCTGCCAATCAGAGGAAGCTACCAGTGGTTTCTTCTTGCTTTGTAATTTTTACTTTAATCTATTTATCAGTGTGTGTGTATGTATATGCTTCTATGTGTGTATGTATGTTTGTATATATGAATATATATATTTCTGTATATATGTATGTATATATATTTATAAATGTATATATCCCTGCATGTTGGTGGTGGCATGGCAGGACCCATTCCTGTAGAGAATGGTGTCAAGCAGGGTGACATCCTTGCTCCAACCCTCTTTTCTTTGTACTTTGCTTCTGCTTTTACTCATGCTTTTGCTAAGGTTAGCTCTCTGGGAATTTATGTCAGATATCGATCTTCTGGCCGCCTCTTTAATCTTCGCCAATTTGCTGCCAATTCAGACGTTCTCCAGTCTATTATTCGTGACCTCCTTTATGCAGATGACTGTGACTTAGTCACTCATACAGTGGATGACATGCAAATACTCATGAATTGCATTTCTGCTTCTTGCAAGGCATTTGGACTTGGCATTAGCCTGGACAAGACTGTTGTAATGTTCCAACCTGCACCAGGAAATCCATATGTGAAACCAGCTATCTTGGTTGAAGGAACAATTCTGAAGGTAGTAGACAAGTTTGTCTACCTGGGCAGCACACTCAGCCGTTCTTGCTCCCTGGACGAGGAAATATCTTTCAGGGTGCAAAGAGCAACTAATTCCTTCTGGTCTCTTCAGTCTCGTGTCTGGTCCCAGCATGGCATCGCAAATCAAACGAAAGTTACTGTGTACCGTGCATGTGTACTGACATCACTCCTCTACTCATGTGAGACATGGACTCTGTACAAACGTCAGGTAAGGGTCCTTGAACGCTTTCATCAGAGATGTCTCAGGCACATTCTCAATGTTGGCTGGACCTCAAGGATTCCAGACACACAGATCCTGAGGACAGCTGATATCTTGAGTATTGAGGCGATGGTGCACAAGCACCGGTTATGTTGGACTGGACACCTTATTAGAGTGAAGGATAGCAGGATTCCTAAGCAGATGCTATATGGAGAACTTGTAAATGGAAGGAGACTCCAACAGAAACCAAGGCTGTGATTTAAGGACTGCGTCGAGTTCTCATGAAAGGCCTGTGATATGCAGGACACTGACTGGAAGAACAATGCCTGTCATTGCCACAGATGGAGGAAGCAGATTAGGAGGGGATCAACACTTTTGAGAGAGCACATATCCAGCATGAAGAACTTAAGCTTGTCAAGAGCAGGGCTCATTAGCCACCAACGGGGCTGCAAATGCAAAATATAAGTTAGTCCTAGAGTGCACAATGTTCCTGAAAGTCAGCAATGGTCTTCCTCAGTCATGAGTGGACGGCCATCATATGTATATATCTATGTATAGATATGTGTAAATATATGCTGTATATATGAATGCTTATATGTATGTATGTATGTATGTATGTATGTATGTATGTATGTATGTATGTATGTATACACACAGAATCTAAATGTCATATTTTCTATATTTTTATTTCAGCCAAGAAATGGTTGTTGAAAATTATTTCTCCTGAAGAACATGGACGAAATTTCTCCGTAGAAATAATCCAAGACACGTTATCGTCTTTCACTAGATATTTGAGATGGGACTATTTCTCTACATATGGAGATAGCTATATTAAGTATTTTAATCTAAAGACTTATGAAGATGAAGAAATTACAAATATAAATCTCCATTTTCATGATAAATCTCTGAGAATCAATGAAGTAAATATGTTTTCTTAACCTACTTTAACCTTTTAGCATTTAAAACGACCATATCATATCCAACCCCAATATTCTCCCTGTTTTATGTTCAAACCAGCCATATCTGACCTCTCACACCTACCCTACAATCTCGTTCTAACAATAAACCATCACATCATCGAAATCTTGAAGCTATGAAATAAAACATGATTATTTCAAACCAATGTGAATCAATAAGCATTACATTTGACCGAGAAACCTGAATGTTAGAGAGAAAACATGTAGAGATGTTAGGGAGTCAGGCTACATGTTTTATGGAAGTGAATTTCATACTTCAAAATGACTGGGTTCACACTTTCCGTGGGGTCAACTTTACTTCATGTTCTCTTCTGAAACATACTTATAACGAGGGATAGCCCTGGACCTGACCCTTCCCCACCACCATCCTCACTACACAACCCACTCTTTCACCTTTCAACCCTGTCTCCTTTTTTCTCAACCTTGTTAATCCACTGCCACCACCATGGTGATGGCAGTGGTGATGATGATGTTGCTGATCATAATGATGATATTTGTGGTAGTGTTACATTTTGCAGTGACAAGCAGTGGGAGCAGTGTATAATTGCTGACCATTCTCTACATCTGCAGGACTAACTCCATATCCATATTGTCAGTGGAGAATGCTGAGTCACTCTCTTAATTAATAACCCGTTGATGGATATATCTGGTTTGGAGAAAAGGCAAGCAGTAGAATCACTTTATCAAACTTGTGAGATATAAATATTATTGATCGATTGATCTCTTGATTGATTGATTGATTGACTTGCGATAAGGTTTGAAGGAAAATGGAATTTAATGTTTCTCCCCCCCCGCTTCCACTTCCACCAAAGCTCATTGACACAAACAGAAAGTGCTAAGGACAAACGACACGAACCCCTTGACCAGGAACTGAGGCAACTCACAACCAGAGCTCAAACAGCTGAGTTATCTTAACGATGTTTCAAATCTATCATTTCAGATAAGTCTGATCCGCAATTACTCAGAGTATAAATTCAAAAGAAATGAAGACAGCAACACTCACAATTCCTCAGTGACAGGATTCTCTCGAACAACAAAAGGTATGTGGTGTGTCTGAACTTGTCTCGTTCAACCCTTTTCTTACCCTATTTCTGTTGAAATACTCTGTCTTTATTGCAATTAGTTTTGAAAATAAGGAAGAATTTAGTAAAATAGCTTTGCCATTATCAAGCTAGTGTTTGGGACAAAAATTAACATGAAATTTTGATGGAAGGTTTTAATTGAGTTCACTTTAAACAGGAAATTTGTATGATAGAACGAAGGATCTGCTGTGTAACTAATGTTTTCCTTGAAACCACTGACTGCACAACATCAACATATCAGAGGGTGAACATAGGATGGAAATTTTCTGCTGTCACCCTTTACCAGATTCTTGGAATCTATGGCTGAATGACAGGATCCTGTGTTCATATAATATAGCTTCTCATTTGGCTTCCTAGACAGTCTATAGGCACAGGTATCCAACAATTTTCTCCCTCATTCGATCATTCCTCCCAGTTGATGTAATTAATGATTAAAAAGGTTAATCATCACATGAAAGAGGAATCGTCTTCTCAAATCAGTAATAATGTTCACGTGTTTTAGAGAGATTTTTGTTAATTTCTAATAATAAGCTTTCCTTTAATTTTCAGAGGAAATAAACTCCAATAAAACAATTGTTCTCAATAAAACAGATAATTATTATTTTTCTTCATATAACATCTTATAATTATTCTTTCTAAACTTTTCCACTTTGCAACCAAAGGGTTTTAAGTTCAATCCCACTTCATGACACGTTTGGCAAGTGTCTTTTCTTCTAGTCCTGGGCCATCCAGCAAAACCAATGCCTTGTGAGTTGATTTGATGGAAACTTTGTAATTATTCTCTGAGTATGATTGGAAGGGTACACACTTAATTTCAAGGGGTGAAAATCTGAGTCCCATTCCGTTATGGTTTGTTCATTATGGATACCAGCTGATGCCTCTCAAACATGATTTTACAATAGGGGGGAGGGGTCTTGATGGGTGTTTTATACATATTTTTTTGTATTTATTATTATTATTATTATTATTATTATTATTATTATTATTATTATTATTATTATTATTACTATTGTTATTATTAGAGAGATTTTTGTTGATTTTTAATTTTCTTTATTTTTTAGAGAAAATTAATTCCAATTCTGATGAAACAATTCTCGTCATGGAAATAGGTAATTATTATTTTTCTTCATATATCATCTCATAATTTGTCTTTGTAAACTTTATCATTTCACAATCACAAGGTTTTGAGTTCAGTCCCATTTCTTGACACCTTTGGCATGTGTCTTGTTCCCTAGTCCTGGGACAGTCAGTAAAACCAATGCTTTGTAATTATTCTCTGGGTATGATTGGAAGGGTACCCTCTTAATTTCAAGGGCTGAAAATATGGGTGTCCCATTCAGTCATGATTGGGTAGGAGTGTCCCTTTTTGGTCAAAGCTTAACTCTGAATTTAATCGACTGTTTAATAACAGCACCAAGAATGTCTGAATTAATTTAACTCGTTTGTGATTATATTTCTAATCAAATACTCTATCTTTGTTTTAATTGATTTTGAAAATAATGGAGAAATTAGTGAAAGATATTTCATGTCTGTCACTTTAATAACTGCATCGAGAATGTCTGGATGAAAGACAGAGAGTTAAGTGGGGCTAACAAACTTAAAATAATAACTTCTCCACACCTAAATATTTATTTAATTAACTCTGAAAATCATATTGAAGATTTTCCAAGTCAAAAGACCAATGTTGTAGTGATTCTGTGATAGAAGAGAAATGAATGATTGAAGAAGGGATTAGAGTTATCTGCCCTTACATTAAAGATTTCTTCACTTCCCTCGAAATGAATATAAACAAGGTTTATACATTTCCTTATTGTACTGTGTCATAGTACAGGAAGTAAAGAGTTCAACTTACAATCAGGAGGGAAAGAGAAATCATTTGTATTAACGATAATCCGTATCAAGAAGAACAGCAACAACTTCAAAACTGAAATTGTTTCAAGAAACTGAATGGTACCTTCATGCAGTAGGGAGAGTGCGTGGGCTAGGGGTTAGGGTGTTGCACTCACAATCACAAGATTGTAGTTTCAATTCCCAGACTGGCTGCTGTGCATTGTGTTCTTGAGCAAAACGCTTTATTTCATCTTGCTCCAGTCCACTCAGCCGTCAATGGGTAACATTGTCACATAGATTGGCATAGAAGGGTGAGAGGGTGGCTCAGGAAAATCACCCAAATGGAGGTCTTTGTCAACCACGTTTAGTATTCAGCGATCGAAATGATGAAGAGTACAACCCTTTCTATGAACCTGAAATTGTTGGGATTGGTTGTTCAAGCATGTTGAAGGTCATCATTGGAGACAGTGTGACGTCTGGTAACAACAAATAAGACTATACTTTACTGAAAAGGTCTTATAACACCAAAACATGTCTAGAGTTGTCTCCATGCCTACCAACAATCAGATTCACTTCCTACAGCATGTCTCCAATTTTAATCAATTTCCATCCAGGAATTGTCTCCCTTGATTTTCACAGCTATTATCAAAGTTAATGAATTTCCTTTTCATTACATTAGTAATTTTCAATGATGATAACTTTCTTTCCTTAATTATTATTACATTAATTATATCAGCTGCCATTTAAATATACATAAAATATTGTTTGATTATTTTTATGTTTTTCTTCTTTAGTTATAGGCCTCCTTTCAGTCATCATATTATTGCTGTTAGTCCTTCTTGTCAGGTAATACTCGTATATTGTCAATCTTTACTCTCATTTCATTTCCTTCTTGTAGTTATAGGTGTGTATACGTGTGTATATCTGTGTGCGTATATGTGTTTCTAGTTGTTTGTGTGGGTGTTTGTTTAGAAATTGCAAATAGGACGCTATCAAAGTGTGTGTATATGTATGCATGTGTGTGTGTATGTGAGTGTGTGCTCATATGTATATATGTATGGAGATACATACATATATCTATATATGTGCGTGTGTATGTGCTTGTGTGTATAGAGAGAGAGGGTGAGAGAGACATACATATCTATACTGATGTCTAGGAAAATAGATATCTTTATGTTCATATATGTATGTATGTCTCCCCCCCCTCTCTCTCTCTTACTATATATGAGCGTCTTATTAATACTTTGCATGTGCTATGTCCTCACGCTGTTGCTTTTTACTTGTCTTGCTTCTCCATTTTTGACCGCAGCCACTTGGCTGAAACACATAAATAAATAAATAAATAAATAAATATATATATATATATATATATATATATATATATATATATATATATATATATATATATATATATATATATATATATATATATATACATACATATATATATACACTACTGAACGAATACAAACTATATATGTGTGTATATATATATATATACATACACTACTGAACAAATACAAACTATATATGTGTGTGTGTGTATATATATATATATATATATATATATATATATACATACACAACTGAACGAATACAAACTATATATGTGTGTGTGTGTGTATATATATATATATACTAAATAAACATAATGAGGCCTTAAGCGCATGCAGCCACCGCCTTTTTCATACCTTCAAATTCTACCACAAATCTAAATGCCTAAATAACCACACAGTATATTTCCACAATACCCCGTAGGTAATCCCCAACAACCTTATGAATCTCCATTTTAAATTCTAATCATTATCTAACTTCCCCATTCTTACTTTAGGACCACATTCATTTAATTATATATATGTGTGTATGTTTATACATATATATATGACCATACATATACATGTATATATATATATATATATATGACCATACATATACATGTATATATATATATATATATATATATATATATATATGACCATACATATACATATATATATATATATATATATATATATGACCATACATATACATACGGATACATGTATGTATGAGTATGTGTATGTATATATATATGTATATATATGTGTGTATACATATATAAGCATGCAAACGGGTACATGTGAGTATGTATGAGTATATGTATAGGTATTTTATATAAGTATGGATTTGTATGTCGGTATATGTAAATATATATATGTGTGGGTACGTATGTGTGCATACATATTCACAGATATACATTCTTTCTTTCTTTTCCTAATTATCACTAACCTATCACACATGTCTGTTTATAGCAACTTGACTTATATTTTTCATTCCACCTCCATTTTTACTACCAAAACTAATACCCACTTACACATCACCCTACCCTTACCTTCTCTCTACCTTTTCTATACCCATTCCTTAATGCAGCTCTCTCACACCACCCTTCCAGACAACCATAATTTTCATGCAAGATACTACATTCTCACACTCAGTAAAAAAAACTACAGAGTGTCTGCAACAATTAGGCTTTGGTGGACCTCAAAAGATAAAGTGGCCTACCTGTTCCTCTGACTGAAACCCAATAGGAAACTTGTGGAGTATTCTAATGCCATGCGCTTACAAGAAAGGACACCAATTTAAGAGCAAGGATGACCTATGGCAGGCAATAGTGGATGTATCTTATGGTATGAAATCAGAGGAGATCCAGAAACTAGCATGTTCCATGGACTTGTGCCTTTTCCAACTTATTTGAAACACAGGCTCATGCATCCCTTACTAACCAGCTCATCAATCATTTTTGAATGCTGTTTGTGTGTTTATTTCTATTTCTTCCATGTTTATGACTGTATGTGTTCATTCCAGTGTGTACATCAAACAATTAAGTCGGTATTTTCCTGTTTACACGAGTTTTAATCACACCTCGCTAATAATTTGAAACAGGGAAAGTTTATGTAAATTGGATAAATGGTTGTGGTTTCTGTGTTGTTTTACAGAACTTCACACTTTTAACACACCTCTTGCATATAGCTGTTGCCAACATTCTGTGAAAATTTAGTTGAATTCCAATAATAGTTTTTAAATAAAATTTTTAAAATTTCGCACCGTTGATAATTTGAAAGACAGTGTGGACATACATACATACAAACACACAATCCATACATACATACAAACAAACATACACACATACATACATACATACATACATACATATAGTGAGTTGGTGCATAATTATTGTGGCTTTTTTTCAATGAATTTAATTCAACAAATCAACAACAACAACATGTAACAAAAACATCTTTAAATGATTATTCCAGAGCATATTCATCATCTTCTTCAATTACTGCTTCCCATTCGCTTGGCAGACGGTCAGACCATCATTTAAAGACGTTTTTGTTAAATATTCTTATTGTTTTTGCTAAATAAAATTTGTTGAAAAAAGCCGCAATAATTATGCACCAACCCAATATATGTGTGTGTGTGTGTGTGTTTATATACGTATGTATGTATGTATGTATGTATGTATGTATGTATGTATGTATGTGTGTTTACATATACTTGTACATGTCTATTGCAGGTCTAAGATGCTTGGAAACAACAAAGGCAAAGGTAATATGTCAGAACCTCAAGTCACTTCCTCCTCCATGCAAAAGACCAACTCAATTCATATCAATGCACCTGGACAAGGATTACATTTCCAACAGCAAAACTCTGAAGAACATTATGAATGCTTGAATCTAGATCCAGAAATTTCAGCAGCCATAGAAGATGATAGTGAAACTTATGTCAAGCTAAGATAAAAAAACAGAAACCCACCTCTTCATCCTCTTGATAAACCTGGTATTGAACAACTCTGCATGCAGTCTATCATATACACACACATATAAAATTTCAGTCTTTTATCTTTTTTACTTGTTTTAGCCATTAGACTATGGCCACTGTGAAGAATTTTACGCAAACAAATAGACCCCAGTACTTTTTTCTTTTCTTTTTGAAGCCTGGTACCTATTCTATCAGGCTCTTTTGCTGAACTGCTATGTGATGGAGATACATATGCATGTGTGTGTGCTTCTTCTTTTAGACTTAAGTTTACGGATGAAACATATATATGTATATATATATATAATAATTTTCCCAGAGGATGTAGCAACCGTTACCAATATAGCATAAGAACTTACCTTAGGAGATCATTAATTAGATTCCTTAAGGGTCGTTCTCACAGTTTATATTTATATTATAAGGTTTTTAAACTTTTAAATTTTCATATTCAAAAGAGACAGAGACTTCAAATTCGATATATCGATTTATTCACCGCTCTATGTTAACATTTCTGTGCCAAACTTATACAGTGACTGGTCCATTGGATTTAGACATTTGGCACTTCTTCAGGAGTGGTTACCTTTCGAACAAAACACGAAAAAACACATACATAACTATTATTAGGTCTTTAGGATCTCGTTAGCTTTCGTCTTTGTTATTATAGGAGAGATAACTCCTTAATTTTCTATTTTTATTGCTCTCCTGTGGATTTCCACTAGATTAATTAATTATTTTGTTTATTTCTCTTTACTATACTATATTACCCGTATACATATGCATACATACACTTTACCCGTATACCTATCCATATATACATACACACACACATATACATATGTATACACATATACGTACACACACATACATATATATATATATATATATATATATATATACATATACATATATATATACATATACATACACACATACATACAAATACAACACACATACATATATACATACACATGCACACACACATACATATACAATATACATATATATATATATATACATATATATACATATATATATATATATATATATATATATATATATATATATATATATACACACACACACACACACACACACTTATATGCACTCATCCGTATATGCATAATTGCACATACATAAACATACATGAGACATCATGCTGTACTTCATCACATCTTGAGATCATTTATACCAACGAAATGTACTTCTTATGATATGCGTACATTTCAGAGCATTATTCTTTACTTTATTAATCAATTTATCCTTAGAGAAGAGTATGTGGTATAGTTCCACGGTACAGAGCGAACAATACTTTCTTCCTCTCTCATATGGCATTGATCTAGCTATTATAGACCATTCTAATGAATACTGTTTATTACTTTCCTTAAGACCCCAGATGTATTTGCTAAGACTAGTGCTAGCCATTTTCTTCCTATCTCTAAAGCATGAGAAATGGTTAGAAATTCTACGGCATACCTGTCCTGAAGTGCACCCCAAGTATGTCATGGTATCTGTTTGAGTCTTTACTTTGCATTGATATATTATATTTTTGACTTTCGCATTAGGTCCTTCAAATTTTATTCTCCTAGGGTTTACCTCTTTTACTGTGATTATGCTCTTACTCCTATTATTAATAAATGAACCTCCATTATTATTATTATTACTACTACTATCATTATCACCATTAAGCAAGAACATTATAAATAACTATCTACCCACAATAACCACTAAGTTAAAGTTAGAATTATGGTCTAGTACAGACCAAGTAATTAATTGGTTTAGATCAATTGAGCATAAAGAAGAAACAAAATTTATCCAATTTGATATAGCTAACTTTTATAGATCAATTAACCCAATAGTACTAAACAAGGCAATGTGGTTCTTCCATAAAAAAGCAGGCCTCACTAAAGAAGAATTTAAAGTTATAACAGCAGCAAGGAAATCGTTTATTAGCTTTAAAGATAAGATATGGGTAAGGAAAGATACCCCTGGCGCATTTGATGTTGCCATGGGAAGTTCCGACTCAGCTCAAATAGCTGATATGGTGGGATCATTTATCCTCTATGAATTAAATGATCAATTCCCTAGGGTTAGGGGGGGTTTGTATAGAGACGACTGCCTGTTATATGTTAGGAATTGCTCAAACCAGGAACTACAGAGAATTAAGGGTAGGCTGGCCAGATTTTTCAGCAGAATGGGGATGGGTATAGTTTACGAAGATGATGTCTCAGTAGCAAATTTCCTAGATGTAACATTAGATATGAAGAATAAAACATATAGACCATACCACAAACCCCTAACAAACCTACAGTATATAAGTAAATCAAGTAACCATCCTAGGGCTATAATAGAAAATCTAGTAAAAAATATATCTTTAAGACTCTCCAAACTATCTGCTAACAATAGGGTATTTAATAATGAAGCTAATTTCTATAATGCAGCACTAAATAAGGCAGGATATAAAGAAAGGGTTTCCTATATTGAAAATGGTAGCAAAGAAATTGAAACAACTGACAACAACAATAATAATAAATAATAATAATAATAATAATAATAATATTAATAATAATAATAGGAATAAACACAAAGTAAATAAACTAAATAAACCAAAGTACCCTCATAAAAACAACATAGGTAACTTAAAATTCTTTAAAAACAATATTAATAATCATGAGGATAATAATAAGGATAATAAAATCTGGCTCATAATCCCATTTGGGAGAAATATCAGGAGTAATCTGATAGCTAAATTTAGAGAAGTGATAGGTAGACATTTCCCAAGGAGCTCACACTATGGTAAGATTATCAACACACATATAATCAGATTTGGATTTTCAAATACTAGGAACATAGCACAGATAATAGCAGCACATAACATTAAAATACTTGAGTCTAGGGAAACAGGTAGGAATGAGAATTTGAATAATAATATAAATGGCAGTAATAATAATAATAATAATAATAATAGTGAGAATGATAACAATGATGGTAATAATAATAATAATAATGATAATAATGGTGATAATGATAGTAGTAGTAATAATAATAATAATGGAGGTTCATTTATTAATAATAGGAGTAAGAGCATAATCACAGTAAAAGAGGTAAACCCTAGGAGAATAAAATTTGAAGGACCTAATGCGAAAGTCAAAAATATAATATATCAATGCAAAGTAAAGACTCAAACAGATACCATGACATACTTGGGGTGCACTTCAGGACAGGTATGCCGTAGAATTTCTAACCATTTCTCATGCTTTAGAGATAGGAAGAAAATGGCTAGCACTAGTCTTAGCAAATACATCTGGGGTCTTAAGGAAAGTAATAAACAGTATTCATTAGAATGGTCTATAATAGCTAGATCAATGCCATATGAGAGAGGAAGAAAGTATTGTTCGCTCTGTACCGTGGAACTATACCACATACTCTTCTCTAAGGATAAATTGATTAATAAAGTAAAGAATAATGCTCTGAAATGTACGCATATCATAAGAAGTACATTTCGTTGGTATAAATGATCTCAAGATGTGATGAAGTACAGCATGATGTCTCATGTATGTTTATGTATGTGCAATTATGCATATACGGATGAGTGCATATAAGTGTGTGTGTGTGTGTGTATATATATATATATATATATATGTATATATATATATGTATATGTGTATATGTATGTGTGTGTGCATGTGTATGTATATATGTATGTGTGTTGTCTTTGTATGTATGTGTGTATGTATATGTATATATATATGTATATATATATATATATATATATATATATATATATATATATATATATATATATATATATATATATATGTATGTGTGTGTACGTATATGTGTATACATATGTATATGTGTGTGTGTATGTATATATGGATAGGTATACGGGTAAAGTGTATGTATGCATATGTATACGGGTAATATAGTATAGTAAAGAGAAATAAACAAAATAATTAATTAATCTAGTGGAAATCCACAGGAGAGCAATAAAAATAGAAAATTAAGGAGTTATCTCTCCTATAAAAACAAAGACGAAAGCTAACGAGATCCTAAAGACCTAATAATAGTTATGTATGTGTTTTTTCGTGTTTTGTTCGAAAGGTAACCACTCCTGAAGAAGTGCCAAATGTCTAAATCCAATGGACCAGTCACTGGATAAGTTTGGCACAGAAATGTTAACATAGAGTGGTGAATAAATCGATATATCGAATTTGAAGTCTCTGTCTCTTTTGAATATGAAAATTTAAAAGTTTAAAAACCTTATAATATATATATATATATATATATATATATATATATATATATATATATATATATATATATATATATATATTTATATCAAAGTGAGTTTGTATGTGCGCGTGTGTGTGCATATGTTCCTTATGCATTCCAAAATTGAGTTACCAATTTCACTGTAAGGAGTATCAAAAGATTCAATAATTTTTTGTTATCAACCAAACAATATTTTCATTCACTTATTTGCATTACAAAAATTTAAGATTATCATTTTTTCTTTTAGTCACCTATTGTAAACAACATCTTTTACCACCGCCACCTCAAAGACGATGACGTCACATTTTCTATATGTGTTTGCGCACTTGTTATGTATGTTAGGCCGATGACTGACAAGGATATGTGTGTAATGGTGTTTGTGTCTGTCAGTATACATACATTTTAGTGACAACTGACACACACACATCTAAAGACACAAACAGACACACACAGGGACAGACATAGGCTTGAGGTGTGTGTTAATTAATGTGTGTGTGTGTCTTAGTATATGTATGTGACTTTACCACCCAACAGTGAAATGCACTGATATTGAAAGTTACAACAACTAGGTTTCATTAGAAAGTGAAAATAGTTTCACTCTTTCAATTTCAACCAAAATTACAGTATTTGATTACAAGACTGACAATGTGTGAATAATGAAAGTAATGTTTCTCCAAATTAGTCACATTTGTATTTTAATAAAGAAAGTTGCTTAGGCGATCTTTCGTTTTGACTTGCAGAGCTGTCATCTGTATTTGTTAATTTCTGTAAAAAAATTTTTATTTATTAACTTTTGTTTTAAAATGGAAGAGAGGAGAAAATAAAAGATGTATGTATGTGTATATGAAATGGTCATGTGTTAGAGGGAGAGAGAGAAAGAGGGGGAGAGAGAGGAAGAGAGGAGGAGAGAGAGAGAAGGGAGAAAGAGAGAGAGAGGAAGGGAGAAAGATACAGAGAGAGGAAGGGAGAAAAAAAGAGAGAGAGAGAGAGAGAGATAGAGATAGAGAGAGAGAGAGAGAGAGAGAGTGAGTGAAGGGGTGTGTTGTCATGTATACGTACACAAATACATATCAATACATCTTTTTTGTATGTACATGTGATAGAATAGGTACCAAACTTCAAAAAGAAAAGAAATGTTCTGGGGTCCATTTGTTTGAGTAAAATTCTTCACAGTGGTGCCCCAGTATGGCCATAGTCTAATGGCTAAAACAAGTAAAAAATAAATGATTGAAATTTTAGATGTATGTATGATAGACTGTGTGTAAAGTGAGTGAGTGAACATGTGTGTTCTCATGTATGTGTAAAGTGAGTGAGTGAACATGTGTGTTCTCATGTATGTGTAAGTGACACTCAATCACACACTCTCTCTCTCACACATACACACATCCATTTCATATACATGTACATTATTAACTGTCTTCTCTCTTTTACTTTCTCCTCTCACTTCAAAGCAAATGTCACTTTTTCACTTTATCCTCTCTTTCAATTTTTGCTCTCTTCGAAGCATAAAGAAATTAAAAGAATTTTACGGAAATTAACAACCAATCATATGATCCCAAATATGTCGAGTTGACAACTTTGCTTCTTGAAATGAAAGAATGCCATAAAATAACTTCCTTTGACACACATACACACACACACTCTAGGTAAAACTTCTGTACAAATTGTTATTTCTTGCTGTGTGCACACAAGGAAATTTGAATAACATGTTACATAATAAATGATTTTCAAATAACATATTCAATAATTTCTCATTATATTTTTCAACTTAAAAAGAAATGTAAAAGTAAAAGAACTTCAAAAAAAAGAAATTAATCTTTGTTTTAATTTCTTGTTTTAATTTCTTGTTATTATTATTGTTGTTGCTATTATTATTATAAGGTGGCAAGCTTAGTGACGTTTCATCTGCCTTTACATTCTGAGTTCAAATTCCTCAGAGGTCAACTATATCTTTCAGGGTCAGTAAATTAAGTACCAGTTATGCACTGGGATCGATATAATTGGATATGCCCCTCCTCCAAATTTCAGGCCTTGTGCTTATAGTAGAAAGGATTATTATTGTTGTTGTTGTTATTATTATTATTATTATTATTATTATTATTATTATTATTATTATTTGACTCAGGTTTGATCTTATTCCTGGTAGAACTTA
Organism: Octopus bimaculoides; assembly: GCF_046866305.1. Taxonomy (NCBI): domain Eukaryota; kingdom Metazoa; phylum Mollusca; class Cephalopoda; order Octopoda; family Octopodidae; genus Octopus; species Octopus bimaculoides. The sequence continues at coordinate 19,593,431 of NC_142953.1, read as the reverse complement.
TGTAAGTAGCAGGTAACTACTTGTAACCTTAGATATCCTCAATTTTTCAATAGTCTTTTAAATGCTTTAAGACCCTCCTGATAACCTTTGTTGTCCCTAAGAGGCAAACTTTCCATAAGAAGCTCAACAGATACATTCTGTTCCAATCTCCTTTAACCATTTGTCTATATCTTTGCTTACATTTCCCAATGCATCACTTATTATAGGCACAACCTTTACAATTTTCGTATTCAAAATTCTTGCAATTTCAAATTTTAAGGGATTGTAACTTTTTGTTTTTCATCTTGTTTCTGTACAATCTTGGAATCAAATGGACATGATGGACCATTTGATTTTTCTTATCTGTTATTGTAATGTCTGGTCTATTATTTTCTAGCTTTTTGTCTGTTTGAAAATGAAGAGTTCCTCAGAATCTTACAATTCTTCAACTTCACCTCTCTTTCAACCCAATGTTCATACTTTGCCTCCAGCTTTAAATTCCCATTTCTGGCACAGTTTCCTGGTCATGCCTCCATTTCTTATATTTCTCCTGTGCTAAATTGGAACATTCTGTCACAATGTATGCCACTGTCTCATTCCAAGTTCCACAAGTTCTACATTTTTCTGCGATTCTCCCCATATATATTTTCCTTCAAGTTGTTTGTTTTTATAGCTTGATCCTAGGCTGCTACAATTAGGCTATCTGTTTCTTTTTTTAATTGCCCTTTTTTTAACCAAGTCTTGGATTTTGTTCCACATACTTTCTCAGTGGCTTTCCAAATTTGACCATGCAAAAGTTCTCTTCCATTTATCAAACATATCCTTTTTGAATTTCATTCTTGTCCTTTTCTCCTATTCCACACTTGATCATTTGTTCCTTATTCTTTGTCTTTAGTAATTTCTCTGTGCTCTTTTGTAAATATTCTAGTAGGTTTTTTTAAAATCTGTACGCACTCTTCCATGGTAATTAAGCCTTATTCCACCATGGTCTCTCTTTAAGTGCAGCTGGTTGATATCAACCATCAGATGGTGGCCTCCATGCATTGTCAACAGCTTTCCTTTCATTTCTTCAGTTTTTCCGCTTGCATCCCACTATGTCAGCTATAGCATTAGCAGCAGCCCTGATTTGCTGGTTTGTTTCACTAATGTTTTTTCTCTGTTTTAATCAAGCTCAAAACAACTTTTATTTTGCCTGTAGATCTCCATACTTTTCATATATCTGACATTTGGCTGTACTTCATTGTTCCCATTACACATTTTATCTCACAGCATTTCTTGAATGTCCTTCTCTTCCTAATTCAAGGCCTTGTGCAGCATTTACTGCCATTTGTCCAACTAAATCATCTTCACTATTTACTTCATCAGCAATCTCATCACATGGCGATTTCCTTTTTTTGTTTTTCCATATTCTTCATCCCTGATCCCTTATTTAACACTTTATGCTATTGCTGGTCTTCTTTGTTCCTTCTTATTTTTTACTCTTTTCTGGAGTTCAACCTCTATTCTGGTATTCCAGTCGTTCATATGAATTACTCTTACCTGATCTATCAGTTACTGGGAAGATGCTTCAAAACTCCTTTTTCATCCCATATTCTCTTCATTTGTTTCATGAAGCTTTTTTTATTTGACAACTTCTCAGCCAATATTCAATTACAATCTTATTTCTCTCTTTCTCCCCCTTTCCTTTTTCTTTTTTTTTGCCCTTTTGACTTCGATTTTGGCCGTGATCAATGGCTTGATGACGATCTGCCAGAGCTTCACCATACACACTTTGTCTGCCATGGGTGACACCTTCACAGCTCTAGTCTGGTGAGTGCATTTGTGATTATGTTTTGATTTTGACATCGCTCATTTAGAGATAGCATTTGTAAGGATGTGCAATCACCAGTATTTTTAGCATGACACCATCACTAGGTGGGTTGCTAACCAAGGCTAAGAGAGTCCACACCTACCCTCGTATACATTGTTTCAGTTCCAGTCACATCCATGTCATTGTATAAGACCTTGTATTTCAGTTTCACTTATGAGGATTTTGGTGATAAGGTGACACAACCACCTGTGTTTTTATCAAGACTTAACCCCACTCGATGCCAACCTGGTGTGTCAAGGTCCCAGGGTGGGCTTACAGTTTCTATACTTGGCTCAACGGTGACCTGAAAGTAGTTGTGGTTAAGGATAACCTTATTCATCCCATGTCAAGATGCCACAACCAGATGATGTTTCAAGCCATACCCAGGGTATATTATTATTACCTCCACCTTAGCGAAGGTGGAGGTATTGTTTCCAGTCATGTTTGTTTGTTTGTTTGTCCATGGACAAGATATCTCAAGAACCACTGGATAAATTTGGATGAAACTTTCAGGGATGTTTGGACTTGTGACTGGCACGAACTGTTTAGATTTTGGGATCGATCTGATAATTTTTGAGAGCAGTTGGGTTCATTTTAAATATTCTTGTTTGTGAGAGAAGTCGAGTTTATTTCAGATAATTTCAGTTTGGTGTTGCCTTGGCAGAGGTTTGTGCTCTCTGAGTGCTTTTGTTATTACTATTATTATTTGCTAATATTGTTACTGTCATTGCTGGTGATAGCACTATTGTAAGCCGTATTGTTCTTTTGGTGTTAATACTTTCTTATTATTCTCAATCTTCTTAAGACAGCAAGCTGGCAGAATCGTTAGCATGCCAGACGAAACGCTTAGCAATATTTCGTTTGTCTTCATGTCCTGAGTTCAAATACTGCCGGGGTTGACTTTGCCCTTCATCCTTTAAGGGTTGGTAAACTAAGTACCAGTTATGCAGTGGGGCCAATGTAATGAACTCATCCCCTCCCACCAAATTTCAGGCCTTGTGCCTATAGTAGAAAGGATTATTTTCAATGTTTTTGTTATTTCCTGTATTCGCACTGGCTTCGTTGTTATTGTTGTTTCCCTTTCTATCATCAATTTTGCTGCTGTCGGGGTTGTTTAAATCCTTGTTTTTGTGCTGGTGAGAAAGCCATTATTATTTCGAGTACTTTCTGTGACCTTAGAAAACAGACAAATAGTGATCGGCCTTGTAGTCTTTCTGCTGTTACCTATATGGGGGGAGTCATTCTGTGAGGTGGAAGGCGAGGTGTTGGCCTTTGTTTGCTATGTCAGGAGTGTAGGCAATTAGCTTGGGGCCCCCAACTAGTCATATGTATGCACTGGCAAGTTATTCTAATGGGCTTTCAAGCTGTTTGGTTGATTAAAAAGAAGCTGCTAGTGGCAGATAGTGGGTGTTTGGGTGTGGTCTGGTGTATGGAGGAAAGAGGACAGGAGACGGTTTTGAATTCTGACATATGAAGGAAAGAGGACAGGAGACAGTTTTGAATTCTCGTTTGTGGAGGAAAGAGGACAGGAGACAGTTTTGAATTCTCGTTTGTGGAGGAAAGAGGACAGGAGACAGTTTTGAATTCTCGTTTGTGGAGGAAAGAGGACAGGAGACAGTTTTGAATTCTCGTTTGTGGAGGAAAGAGGACAGGAGACGGTTTTGAATTCTGGCATATGAAGGAAAGAGGACAGGAGACAGTTTTGAATTCTCGTTTGTGGAGGAAAGAGGACAGGAGACAGTTTTGAATTCTCGTTTGTGGAGGAAAGAGGACAGGAGACAGTTTTGAATTCTCGTTTGTGGAGGAAAGAGGACAGGAGACGGTTTTAAATTCTGGCATATGAAGGAAAGAGGACAGGAGACAGTTTTGAATTCTCGTTTGTGGAGGAAAGAGGACAGGAGACAGTTTTGAATTCTGGCATATGAAGGAAAGAGGACAGGAGACAGTTTTGAATTCTCGTTTGTGGAGGAAAGAGGACAGGAGACGGTTTTGAATTCTGGCATATGAAGGAAAGCGGACAGGAGACAGTTTTGAATTCTCGTTTGTGGAGGAAAGAGGACAGGAGACGGTTTTGAATTCTGGCATATGAAGGAAAGAGGACAGGAGACAGTTTTGAGGGAAATGTTTCTGTCAAGACATTAATTAAATTCAAATTTAAATTTCAGGAACAAAGATAGCTCATGTATGAATGTATGGCAGGGAACACATACAGATACCAAGCTATATCTGCTGCTCCACTGCATATCTGCTGCTCCACTGCATATCTGCTGCTCCACTGCATATCTGCTGCTCCACTGCATATCTGCTGCTCCACTGCATATCTGCTGCTCCACTGCATATCTGCTGCTCCAAGCCATATCTGCTGCATCAGTTGAGTATACTTCCCTTAGAACAGCCAGAGAGTGTGCAATTCAAAACTTAACCCAAAACACTCTGAAATTTGCACCTTTTATGACTGTATTAAAAGGAGCACTCTGTCTGTTACGACAACGAGGGTCCCAACTGATACAATCAATGGAACAGCCTTCTTGTGAAATTAATATGCAAATGGCTGAGTACTCCACAGACATGTGTACCCTTAACATAGTTCTCAAGAAGATTTAGTGTAACACAGAGTGCGACAAGGTTGACCCCTTTGAAATACAGGTACTATTCATTTTTGCCAGCTGAGTGGACTAGAGCAACATGAAAATAAAGTGTCTTGCTCAAGGACACAACACATCACTGGGAATTGAACTCACAACCTTTTGATCATGAGTCGAATGCCCTAACCATGAAGCCATGTGCCTTCACATGACAGTATTAATAGACTGCATTTATGGAAAGTTCTAGATGAACTAAAGAAACTATCTCATGAACAACAGTTGTTGATTGGACAACTCAGTCACATGATCAAGCTGTGGTGAAGTTATGACTTGAAAATCATATGTGTCAAACATGAGCTTAAATCCATGCTCAAAATGCAGCAAGGCTATTACAAGCCTAAAACAGGGAAGATTTTACAATTCTATATTTGAGAGATGAGGAATTGTGTACATTATTTACATTTGACGGATATTTCTCCTCATCTTGTTTGTCGTTAACACAACGTTTCGGCTGCTATACCCTCCAGCCTACATCAGGTGTCCTGGGGAAATTTCGAACCTGGGTTCTCATTCCTTAGGTATTTTTCGATGTTGTTATTATTATTATTATTATTATTATTTTATGTTTGACTTTTGTTTTGCATTTGTACAAGTTGGATCCAAGTCTCACCCAGAGACCTCAAGAGACAACAAGTTAGAAGTTCATGTAGGTGTTATGCCTAGGGTACCATATATTTGGATTTGTACAGTTTTGTTCAAGTGAATGTTTAAGAAACCATAAGAAAATTATGTTTGCTTTAAAATTTGAGATCACATAGACAGTATTTTACGTAGGATATGGGCAGTTCCCATGAGCACTATCTTTTGGACTTCAGCCATTTTGGGGTTTCCTGGTATCTGAGCTAGGTAGTAATCAGCCCGTTTCGCTGTCATTCCCAGGGCACCTATGACAATAGGTATTGTTTTCGTCTTCAGATTCCACATTTTGCTAATTTCTATTTCAAGATCTTTATATTTGCTCAGTTTTTGGTAGGTCTTGACAGATACGTTTATATCAATTGGGACAGTCATATCAATGAGGAGGCATGATTTTTGTCTGAAGTCTTTCAGTATGATGTCTGGCCTATTTGCGTCTATCTTTCTGTCAGTTTGAATGGTGAAGTTCCAGAGGAGTGCAATGTGATCATTTTCAAGTACTGGGGGTGGTTTGTGTTCCCACCAGTTTTTATCATGGGGCAAGTCCAGGTTTTTGCATATTACCCAGTGAATATATTGTGCAGCTCTATCATGCCTGTTGAGATACTCTGTAGGCGCAAGCAGACTGCACATGATCGATGGTCTCATTTTGTTGTTGGCATATACGACATAATGGGGAGCTGCCGTTCTTTAATATGTTGGCCTGGTAGTTCTTTGTAGGTAGGCATTGATCTTGGGCTGCTATGATAAACCCCTCTGTTTCTGATTTCAATCCAGAGGCCATTAACCATTGGTGGGTAAGGGCTTTGTCAATATCTGCATTATTCGCTCTCTTTGGGTATTTGCCATTGAGAGGTTTTCCATGCCATTTTTCAGTCATAATAGCTAAGGCAGCAATTTTAGCACGGGTTTTCAAGCGCTTAGCTTTTTCTGTAGGTGTTTCTAGTTCGTCTAATTCTTGAATTTGTTGCAATTGGAATTCACTTAGATATTCCTTTGCCTGTTTTGTTACTGAGTAAGATGCTTTCTTGCTTTCATATTTTAAGACAAGTTTTAGCATCCAGTCCTCAGAGTTTTTCATATAGGTGTCTAGGCCAATTGTGGCTACCTTCATTGATAATGCCAGCTGTAGTAGTCCTCGACCTCCCTCTTTTCTTGGCAGATAAAGACGTTCTATATCTGCCTTAGGGTGGTGCATTCTATGCATTGTCAACAGTTTTCGTATTTTTCTGTCAACATTACATATTTCAGTAATTGACCAGTTAACGATGTTGAAACTGTAAGTCACGACTGGTATGGCTAGAGCATTGATCGCTTCGATCCTGTTTCTCGCGTTCAGCTCTGTCTTCAGTATTGCTCTCACCCTGCGATAACATTCTCTTCTGATCCTTTCCCTCATCACTGAGTGCTTGATATTGTCCCCTTCAATTACCCCTAGGTATTTGTAGCTCTCTGCTGGTTCTAACTCTTTTATGACATTTTGCTGGTCAAGGTTCACATTAGATGTATTTGTCATTTTTCCTTTGATAAAGATAGCTTTTGCACATTTATCAAGGCCAAATTGCATCCTGATGTCATCACTGAATTGTTTAACAATCGCTAGTAGGCCTTTGAGTTGTTGGTCATTTTTTGCAAAGAGCTTTAAATCATCCATGTAAATGAGATGATTTATATTTTTATCAAATATTTTATAACCATACTGTGCATCATTGAGCAATTTTGAGAGCGGTATTAGGGCTAGACAGAAGAGGAGTGGTGATAGTGAGTCACCCTGGAAAATGCCACATGAAATTCTTACATCTCCAGCATTTAGAGATTCATTGTCATTGTTCAACATCAGTGTGGTTCTCCATGATCTCATACTTACAGATAAAAAGTTTCGCAGAGTAGGAGCTATTTTATACATTTCCAGACATTTCCTAATCCAGCTATGTGGTAGGCTATCAAAGGCCTTTTTATAGTCTATCCAGGCTATTGACAAGTTTTTGTGTCGCTTGTGACAATCTTCTAAGATCATCTTATTGATGAGTAGCTGATCTTTACAACCATAAGATCCACGTTTACATCCCTTTTGCTCATTAGGGAATATGCTACTTTCTATTAAAAAACTATAGGTGTACTCGGTTAGGACAGATGTTAGCGTCTTATACATTGTTGTTAAGCAGGTTATGGGGCGATAATTTTTTGGTTCGTTTGTTTCCTCATTTTTTGGAAGCAGGAATGTTAAACCATTAACTAGCCAAGAGGGCATCAAACTAGGATTTTGCAAAACATCGTTGTAAAGTTTTGTTAGCAGTTCATGGCTTTCTGGGAAGGCATTCAACCAGAAGTTAGGAATTTTATCCTTTCCTGGAGACTTCCATTTGCTTGACCTCCTGAGAGCAGATCTTATATCTTCTACCCTGACCCCCTCCCACTTTTGCTCCTCTAAGGAGTCTAGGTCTGTAGCTATTCTATCAATCCAAGGGGCCTTTTCATTGTGTGTTTTATCTTCTGCCCAGATTTTATTCCAAAATTCTTGCACTTCTTCTTTTGATGGGACAGACTTTATTGTTACTGGTGTTTTCCCTATCTTCCTGTAGAAATTTTTGGGGTTATTTTTGAACATGTTATTATCTCGGAAGAATTTAACACGCTTTTCATACCTTGCTATGCGGGCAGCTTTAGCACATACCTTTTGCTTGATGGTTTCTATGGTGGCATCAATGTCAACTATGGTTTTCATGTTATATTTTTTCTTTAGTTTTTGGGTCTTTGTAGGTTTGATACTCTTGTCAAATTTAAGGTTTTTCAAACATTCTATGTCAGATCTAAGCAGCTTAATTTGGTGTTGAATGCGTTCTTGCCAAGAAGGCTTTTTGTGGGAGTGTTGTCTTTTTCTAATCTTTTCACCACATAGAATCGTTGAGATTCTTGCGGATGCATAGTACAGGTGGTTGAGATCTGTAATATCAACATCATTAGCTGAAATTATATCCTTAAGTGCAAGGCGGATTTTACCAATTATTTTCAGGTTTTGGTTAGAATTGCGAATTTTGGGGAGAGTGTCGCGTTCATTCATACTAGTTTCTTTAATTTTCAGCCATTCAATCATGATTTGATTTTTTAGATCATGTAGTTCTGTTGCGTCGATTTCTGTATGACTTCCTTCATCTATTTGATTTTCACCTGCCTTAGTGTTTATGGTTGGTTCAGAGAGTATTTTATTTTGCCTATCAGTTACCTTAACTCTTTCAATTATTACTGTATTTTCATCAGCCTTGGGCTGGTTTATAATTATTTCCTCTGTAGTATCTTCTTTAGCTGCAGTTTCATTCTTTTTACCCTTTACTGCTTGCTTAATTTGGTCAATCTCTACTTCAGTTAGTAATTCTTTTTTATAATGTTTCTTCTGACGTTGGCAAGTTTATTACTGTCTATGTAGGGTCTTACTGCAAGGTGTTTCTGTCTCCAGTTTAAGTAGGTTTGTACAGTATTAGATTTATCTGTAGGGAAATATATGGCACGGTAGAAGGCTCTAAGAACTTCTTTATTATCTTCCCTAGACCATTTTTCATTCTTTTTCTTTTGGTTTCTGTCTCCAGTTTAAGTAGGTTTGTACAGTATTAGATTTATCTGTAGGGAAATATATGGCACGGTAGAAGGCTCTAAGAACTTCTTTATTATCTTCCCTAGACCATTTTTCATTCTTTTTCTTTTGGTTATTTGATGACGAGCATGGATGGCCATCTGTTGGAATATTCCGGTTGTGGGGTACTTCCAGCTCCTGTGTGTCGGGAAGATTTGAACCAGTAGCAGATTTCTCGTCTCGGATCTGGTTCATTATCCGAGTAAGTGGTCCTTTATAATCCGGTCTATGACCATTGCGGTTTATATTTTGTTTTATTAACAGTGAGGCATAACAAGCTTCGACGTTGACGCTAGGGGACGGATCTGTCTGTTTAGGGTAAGTTTTTTGAGACAACACCGTCTCCGAGCTTTCGTGACGTAGCTTCTTAAGGCTAGCAGATCTATTTCGAGTGAGTGGCCCTTTGTGATTCGGTCGATAACCACTCTGGTTTGTGATCTGCCTTGTTATCATTGAGACATGACGAGCTTTGGCGTTGACATTCGGGGACGGATTTGTCTGTTTAGGGTCAGTTTTTTATTATTATTATTATTATTATTATTATTATTATTATTATTATTCAGGTCACTGCCTGGAAGTCCTAAAATTCACTCCATAAATGCCCATGGGCATAAGGTGTAGTGGTTAAGAATACAGGCTACTAACCCCAAGATTCCAAGTTTGATTCCAGGCAGTGACCTGAATAATAATAATAGCAATAATAATGATAATAATAATAATAATAATAATAATAATAATAATAATGATAATAATAATAATAATAATAATAATAATAATAATAATAATAATAATAATAAAAATAATAATGATAATAACATCAAAAAATACCTTAGGAATGAGAACCCAGGTTCGAAATTTCCTCAAGACACCTGATGAAGGCTCAAGAGTATATCAACCGAAACGTTGTGTTAACAACAAACAAGTTGAGGACAAATATCCATCAAATGTAAATAATGTACATAACTCTTCATCTCTCAAATATAGAACTGTATTATCTAATTGGAACGGAACTGACATTAGACTTCAATGGAGATATACAGAGAAACTCCATCAAAAACTAGCTCGTCTTTCAAACCATCTAACTTTCCTGTGTAGATGTAGAGACTCAAAGCTAATACCACCTGGCTTGAATATAATGACACTAGTGGATTCACATAAAGCTCAAAGAGTAGCAGAAAGGGCAGGACATGCCCTTGTCCATGAGAGCGTTGGAAAAAGCATCAACTAAAGAATGGAATTAGAGAGAGGTTATCTTCATTACTTTGAAAAATAAACAGAGATGATGATAGAAAGAGAATCCAACAAGATCTAGAAAAGTCGTACAAGAAAGAGTTTGAAAAGGTGAAGACATGCCAGATTAAGAAGTTTATGAAGCTCAAAGGTCAGAGAATGAAGATTAAGTCCATCACCCACCTGTGAAAGCAGTAATTAAGGTAAGTAGCCGACATCTAGAAAGCTCCGAAGAAGCAGTACTAAACAAAGGCCTCAACTTTGCAACAACCATCAAGCATATTGCATACTTGGACATAATAGCCCCTACTGAAAAGATAGCCATAAAGATACCAAAAGCTCAGGGAGATGAACTAAGGTGGAAAGTGAGACAGGTACTAGAAAAAATGAAACTTCCCAAACCAAACATCACTAAGGAAGAAAAGTTTGCTATCAAAAGACTACAGAGTGACAATTCCAGTGAACAAGGGAACTGCTACATCACTTAGGTATCAGCTTC